>NC_133776.1:28772223-28907903 GCF_003597395.2 Chelonoidis abingdonii
GGGGGGGGGGGGGGGGGGGGCGCTGAAAATCTCATAGGACCCATTCCCTCCTGTCTTTTTGCTTTCTCCCATTTCAGGAGAAACGCACCCCTCGCTAAGCTTGGGACCCTCTTTTGTGAAGAGCTGTTTATACTTGGGCTACACAAATAGTTCTATTACTCTTGAGATAATTGCAGAGTATGCCTACATTATCTTGTGCTGAAACAGCTGCAAATGCTTTCAAATGTATGAACTTTACTACATTAACTTCAAGAATGACGTATGACTTCATGAAGGCTGACATGCTTTTTTAAACAAGCAGTCAAAATACAGCTATAGCTTAAACCATTCACTTCTATTTTGTGAGGGCAACTGGCACTGGATTTGGATTTGATAGGCATAATTTTAACAAATGCTCATCAAAGATGGGAGCCAGCTGTACATGGTATCATAAACAGTGACAGAATTGTTTAGCTTCACATATATCATGTATTAAAACTTTGAAGACAACTCTATACTTTTCCTTTGCTTAGGTTTGGATTGCTCTTTCTTTTGAAGGGAGGGGGAATCTATCAGTGAATGGGTATATCTACACTGGAGTTAACATGGGTCCTTACATGAGTTTAAGCCAAAATTTCCATACAAAAATATCCCTTTACCCACATTTGGAGGTTCTATAAGCCTCATCTAGCTGGTGGGTGACTGGGACTCTGGTAGGTCATGGCCAATGGTTACAACAGAAGCTGGCTGCCAGAGTTAAGGGTCAAACCCAAAATTCAGGACTTGGAGTAAGACAAGGCAGGAGCAGGGCAGGGAACGGAACAACCAGGCACTATAACAACTGCAGTTAAGTGCTTTGAGCAGCCAATTGAACTGCTGCTGAGCTTAGCTGGTGACTCTTCCAACCAATCAGGCGGTGTAGCCACTCAGGCAGCCTACTACATGCCAGCTGTGTGAGGCAAAGATTTGTTTAGTGCATAGAAAAAAAGACAGAGTTCATTTTAAATTAGATTTTTCCAGAACCTCAGTCTTCCAACTAGGTGTGTGCCTGGACTTTACTGAAGAATAACTGCACAGCTTACTTCGAAAGTGAAAATAACATTTACACTTAAAAACTGCATCTGGGGGAGTGCATGGTGATGATATACAGGATAAGCCTTACATTCTGCCTGCCCTCACCAGGGATGCCTGGTGGTGTGAGGGACTGAGAGACATCGTTGTTCATCCACAACTCCTCCCATGCCCCCACAGCCTGTTAAGTCTGACTTCCTCCAGTAGTGTGCAATAACCCTCCCTTACTACTAATGAACTTGTCCAGCAGAAATGACTTCCTTTTCCAGGTGGTAGGCAAGGAAGGAGTGACTGCACTGTGCATTAGAGCTGTGAAAACAGTGGGGCCTCACTAGGAATCTCTTCAACCCAGGTTTTGGGTATTTGGTTACCAATTCACAAATATAGACTCTGCTGGCTTTAAGGGGGCTCCAGCATGGGGAGTAGGGGTGATTAATGGCACAGGCTTTCTTTTCTCCATCTTTTCCCCCCCTTTACACAAATTACACAAATTACATGCAAAAAAATCTACACTGGTGGAGCTTTCAGATCACAGATTTAAACAAGGGAGTGATACAAAAGTTAATGTTCTCTATGAAACATCACACTTACAGTGCATATAATGTTGATTACTATACTGTTTATTTTATCCTGTGCTATACCTTTGGTGCAATGTGAGTGAGTTAATGTTATGGGATGGGAACCTTAACATTTGTATTTCCTGGTTCTTTTTAAATACATAACCTTACCATCAGTCTTTGGCCTTAATTATATTATAAATAAAAAGGCAGCATGTATACAATGTGACAGTTTAATAAATTCCTGGTAATACTTAAAGTGGAAAACATGTTTATTAACATTCTTTCAAATCCCTCTTGTACAAGGCCATATAAAAAATCTTTGCATTTTGATTATGCATAGTTATAATGACTTTATATATAATTTAGGTTTTCATGATACACTGGTAAGTACAGAGTTCTGTTAAATATTTATAACCACTCATTTTCAAATCAAATACTTGAAAAATCAATTTATCTATATACATAGTTTAGCAGACTAATGCAGCATAAAATGCTCCTTATTTAGAGGTATATGATGTGAGGATCAACAGAACAGTTACTACAATTCAGTATTTCTACATACAGCTTTGCTTGCCTTGCTGTTTTGGTCACTCCCAGCCCCTGCATTATTGTCATAGGAAATTAGTCTAGCTGCTATCAGCAAATGGGGATGATTAATAAGATGTTCATTATGAATCTTTTTGTGTGAGCTATTTTAAACCTAACTGATTCTGAAATTTCCTTCACAACCTTAAACTGCTCTTGCAAGCTCAATAGGATTACTTGGAAAAGTAGCAGAATCACTGCTGTCAAGATTAAAGCATCAGTTTTCCTGCTTTGTGATCTGCTTGCTAAAAGAATACTAAACTGTTCTACCTCCTTCTTTCAGTAGTGGTGGCAGCTTTGGGAAAATCCCAGAGACACAGGAACTATTTACATTTTTTTATTGGGTTGGAGGGGTAGCGCTTACCATATGTTTAATAAATATTACTATCAATATAAGCCAATCTTACCTACAAGCTGTAATCAGGAAAATAAATCTACTTTCTTGGCTATATCCCATTTCAACAAGATACTGACGTTTAAAGTAGAGTCTCTGGTTTACTGTGATATCCCTACTGATGGAGACTCCCAGCATTATTCATTAGTATTGTGAAGTCCAGTTAAACTGTTCATTTTGAAAAGATAAATATGTGAATGAATAACTGAACCAAAAAAAATCTGTCTGTAATATGACTAAAACATAGAACACGACATGAAGAGCTGCATCTACTGAAGTAACCAAAGAGGCCACCAAATAGAATGTATTCCTTATATAAGTGTATGTAAGGTGTAGCATTATGAACAGTTTAGTTCTTACGAGATTGATCACTAGCAGTCTTGAAGCTCAAACAGTATTTGCCGCTCCGTACTCCCTTTCATCACTGGGCTGTAGTTGAACCACTACACTCTCTTCATTCATTCCATCCTCTGCATCACTACTATCAATATCCTCATTGTCGTCTTCCTCATATTCTGACGATTCAGTCATGTTTTGATGGGAATGAGACTCTGACAAAGCCCCAAATGACTGAGTGCTAACTGAAGCTAAAGGTCTAAGCAAAGGGGTGTTTTCAGAGACTTCATTCTCTTCTTGACTGCTGTCTGTTTCAGAGTCTGAATCCCCTTGAGAAGGGACCACTTTCTGCTTACACACAGGGCATGTTTTCTTGGTTTTAGTCAGCCATGGGTCCACACACTTGCAATGATATGCTGTCAGGAAACAAAACAGGTATGTCATTTGCTAGGTAAACATGACTGTCTGAGGTTACTCTTGTTATGTTATAATTTTGTGTTACAGTTTTATGTGAAATAATGCTGATTTTAAAAGACCTGGTGATTGGGTGTCAACCACACACAATGCCTGATTGGGGAAAAATGGGCCAATTAACTTAATAGGCTGCATCTGGAGAAGAGGCAGGGACTAATAAAGGTTAACTGATGATGAAGGCCAGCTGGCTGGGGCAGGCTGAGTTTATATAAAGGCAAGAAGGGGCTATTGGGAGGAACTCTGCAGTCCCTCCCTAGAGAAGAGAGAAGGCAAGGCGGCTAGGTACAAGGTGGAGGTGATACAGGGGGAGAGTAGGCCCTCGGATCCTGCCTTGGACTGTAGACTCTGGCAAGAACTCTAGAAGGGGTGAAGTAGCCATAGGGAGCAGAGAAAGCCATAGTGGTGATGCAGAGGTAGGCTAGGAGATAAGGAAGAAAGGTATAAAAGAGCCAGAAAAATAGCAAGAGGGTCAGAGTTTACGCAGACTGTGGTTGCTGGCCAGAGTGTATGTGGGCTGGAACCCAGAATAGTGGGTAAGTCCAGGTTCCCTTACCAGCCACTGGGAAAGCAGCACAGACTGGGTAGTGGATCAAAAGGTTGCCTGAGGCAGTTTGTCCAGTGGGACTTTGATATCCTGGAAGGGGAGAACTACAATAATCTGGCTGGAGTGAGCAACTGAATCCAGATAGAGACCACAGGGTGAGCAAGCAAAGGACAGGACATCTGACTGCTTGAGAGCTAATCCCCAGATGAACCAAAAGGCAGTGCCACTTGCAACCAGTGAACTTCTTCAGAGAACATTGGATACTGTAAACCAGTTGGGATATTGGTCATGTTTACCTTTGGACAACACTTAGCACAGTGGGTCCTGATCCTAACAGAAGTTTCTGAACACTATTGTAATATATATAATAACCATTTTTGGATTCTATGGGCAGGGAGAGTATCAGCTTCCCTCAAGTGAACAATCATTTGACCCTTGCTCAAGAAGTTTCTGATGCTGGAAGTCTTTTTTTCCTGGGAAGGTTGTGGAAAGGCAGTTTTCACTGGTGTCTACTGGAGTCTTCCAATCTTCTTGATCTCTTAGTCTGATATTAGGGCTAGATTTGGCACAGCAACTGTACTGATCTCAATGGCCTTATCTAAACTGAGAAAATACATCAATTAACATGATGATCAACACAACCTAGCAGGACAGGTGTGTTAGCTGGTCAGGAACCCTACAGTTAACCATGACCAACTAATATGTTTTTAGACATGGTGTATCACTTTCTCTGCTATGTATAAAGTCATGTTTAACATCTAGGAATTAACATGTTTTCCTAGGACAAATGTTAATGATGATTCCTTTAGATCTGTCAGTAGCCTCTGACTGTAAGATTTGGTTAACTTTGTGGCCCTTAGTTAGGGTAAATGCCATGTTTCTGTTCTTTCTTTCTGAGAAATCTCAGGCATTTGTCTGTCTGCCCTCAAGGTTCTTTTGTATGGAGTTCTACAAAACCTTATTTAGTCTCTCACTGAGCAGAATGGGTATGTGAGGCCACTATATGAGATGGTTTTGGCTGCACTGTCATCAGATGTCATTTTCATCTGACCTGATGATACCCTTTTGCAGTGCCTGGTGAGGGTGTGACTTTGAGAGCAAGCTGCCTAAGGCTCAGTCCAGACAAGATGGAGGCGATGTGTCTAGTGGACTGAAGGAAGAATCGTCAGGGTATGGTAGGGATGGCTCCTGACCCTTTGGTTAGGGGGGTTGTCCAAGATGTTAACAATTTGGGGGAGGTCCTGGGCCTGACTGTGCCTGGATTTCTAGCTGGTGTGGATAGCCAATACCAATTTTTACCTGTGTATAGTTAGACTTTGCAATCCTTTCTATTGGATATGGATCCACTTACTGCAATGGGGCTACATTTGAGGAAGACTAATCAAGACCAACAGCTGATGCACAACATGGCTGGCTCCCTGCTAGGCAGAATTGGTCACAGGGAATCTATTACATCTTACAGCTCTTCTAGCAGAGCACTGGCTTCCAGGTGCAAATGGGTTTATATCCAGGCTACTCAACAGACTGTCTCTCTCTAGGTTGCTGTGGCAGTAGGGATCAACTGAGCTAACAGTCCTTACATTTAAATGTCTGGGAACTGGTGCCAACATACACTTTATTTAGAGTCTGACTCTGGAGCGCACTTCTCCACTGAACTGACACACACACAGTCTGATCTTAAGGGCACCAGTGTCAGGTCCATATTTACTCTTGGGCATTTGACTGAAGGAAGGTGGACTCATTGGTTGGGTGATTAGCTGTGTTCTCATTATGATTATCCTTCTCTTGTTGCTGTTTAGAAGCCATAATTGTCTGTTTTTAATCCCACTTTATATGTAGACCCTGAGCCATATTTGAGAGGCTACCTTTTATAAATCAATCAGTAAATAAATTCATTGCTGTTTTGGACACAAATATTTTCTTTAAATAACAGTTATAATTAAAATAATAAAAACCAATGTGCAGCCGCTTACCATGAGAGCAAGGAAGGATTCTGAGCTTGTCTCCATCCTCATATTCATCCAGACAAATGGCACATACATCATACTCATCTCCTGCAGCAGAAAATTGTGAATCAATACTACATTAAAAGCTGTATAATAAGCTGTATAGTCTTCAAACACATACAGATAGGTTCTTCTGGATATTTTCTTTAACATCTATAGGTCAACTATTATCTCTTCTCATCCACAGCAATTTTTTCTGAAGCTGTATTGTCCCTTTCATTATACTTCTTATTTGAACTGTATGTTCATCTGCTCTCCCCTCAAGTGCAGGTTGATAAGGTTGCCATATTTCCTCAAGTTTGTGTGCAATCCCTTTTCTATAATATTCTTATTAAAAATGTATTTAAAATATAAGTCTACATTATAATATAGATGCATCAACTATCAGTGGAGTATGTTAATTAAAAATACAGTAGATAAAGAACAAGCAGAAGAATATTCATCTTCATATGCCCAATTTTAATTTGACAAACTAGAATTCCACTTTTTTTAGAGGCAGGAGGACTGGAGGAAATCAGAAGTAATAGCTCCTTGTTCATTATTATCTAGTCATAAGAGAAAACACATAACTAAATAATATAAACCTCACAAACAAGATTTACATTATTGGTATGCTGCCCAGTATATAAACAATTTTCAACTATCATATTTCAACATACCATATGTTTTTAAGCATTTGACTTACTGCTGGCGGGTCTCTGCTTTGGTCCAGAGAATCACGGGGTGTCTTGTGTGTATGCCTGCAGACCACATAGGCTGTGGTCATGCCCACTGGTCTTGTCTCAGATGGGAGGATGATATAGACAAGCTGTACTGCCAAAGCTGCAGACTTTTAACACGAGTGTTCTCTTGCCTCAATGAATATTTAGATTCACATTCTTATGTTTGTTTTTCTATATACCTATGTGTATCCCTTCTAAACTTATCCAGAAGTTATACTGACGTATTTTCTTAGTTACATAAAGGAAACAATCTACAGTTTTATTATCATTTTATACAACACACACAGCCAGATTAACAACTTAAAGCATTACTTTTTACAATATTTTTAGTTTCTCAATCTGGTATTCTGTGTGGGCATTTAGTAACATCCTTGAAACATGTAGTAAACTGTTGCCTCAGTTGCTCGTTATCCTGTAATGAGGTATGCTGGTCCATTAACATCAAAGGGGTTGTCTCTGGCACCAGGCTTCCTCATTCCTGGAGCCTTTTGGCAAACACAGGTGTAGGATCAACACTGAGAGAAGTAGTAGTCTTTGGGTAGCAGTTGGAGGCAAACCTAGACTATGAACTCTGTAGTGACCCCGGATAAAAGTATGGGAGAGAAAAGCTTCCCCTTTCTCAGCCAGCCAGAAGGTGTCCTGGAAAATGTATTTTGAGGGTTTCTGGAATTTGTCAGTTTCCCAGTGGGCAGGATATAAAATCACTATTTTCTCAGAACAAGGGAGGCTGTGGAAGGAATAGGACCTGCTTGTAGGCTGTCTTGGAGATGAGGAAACTTAGTTTGCAAGTTTGAACTTTGAATAATAGACTTCAGAGAAGAGTCTAAACTTCCAGCTAAAGAGCCTGTGAGGAGGACACCCTGGGGGAGGAGTTATTTTCTTTATTTTAACTTTGAAAAAAGAATTTTTTTTTAAAGTTTGTTGTCTGGACTATGACATCAGATTAATTGGGGAGAATGAGGTGGGCAGATGGATGGGGGACCAATCCCTTGGCCAGTTTAGAAAAATGAGCCTTATGAAAGGAGAGATCTGACTGATTTGACTGATGGAGGCTTCAACTTTGCAGACATCTGAAATAACTTCAGGAATTGGAACTTGTTACATAAACATAAGAAACATTTTTAAAAATCAGGACAGCATTTCAAGAACTGCAACTGCACTAAACAACGGTTTCTCAAGATGGCTGAAGGTATCTGGTCTTTGAAGCCAAAGGCAGTTGGGTATTTAGAATAATCATACACCTGGTATATTTATCTCTTGCATTCATATGTGGTTTTTTTCATTGTTTTGTTGTGGGGCATTTTTGTTGAAGATGTTGGTAGTGAAACTGGCACAGACAGAGATAAGATTGATACTTATGAAACTATCATAAAATGGCAAAGGACAAAATGGGAGAAAACAGGACATAACCTGGGATAGACAATGAATATTTTCTCTGAGAATCAATAGTGTACTTCTGAAATATGCCACCCTTTTCATCTGCATTTATCTGAAACTATAGTGGAAAGTGATGTGTTCTTATTTCTCTTACAGTATAATGGAAAAATTTGACCTTATCTATTTAAATATTTACTTTTCCATTTGGTCTGATTTTTTGTAATAAACTTCTATTGAATTTGCACTAAAACAAAACTACTGAATGTTTTATAATTGCAGTCTGTTGACATTTAAGAACACCACTCATTCACGAGTACAGTAGTAAGGGTGCATATTTATATAATTAGCTAATATAACAAAGAGTTAAACTATGTTAACCATTACAATCCAAGACCCTGATCTTTCCAAGAGTTATGCATGTGCTTATCTTTCTGCATTTTAAGTAGTCAATCCACTTGCAGGTCTGAGAGTTTCCAAAAAAAAAAAAAAAGTCTTAGTGTGACTGAGGCCAAAAAACACATTATTTTATATCGGCTAAAATTGGCACAAGTTAATCAAATGACTGACTTATTACATACGTTATAAAGTGAATCTACTTTTAGAATACACAGCAGTCCTGTTCAGGGCTGGCTCCAGCGGTTTTGCCGCATCAAGCAGCCAAAAAAAAAAAAGCCACGATTGTGATCTGCGGCAATTCAGCGGGAGGTCCTCGCTCTGAGTGGGAGTGGGAGGGACCCTCCGCCGAATTGCCACCAAATACCTGAAAGTGCCGCCCCGCTCCGGAGCTGCCACCCCAAGCACCTGCTTGATAAGCTGGTGCCTGGAGCCGGCCCTGGTCCTGTTGGTACTTTGCACTGGCATTGTACATTTTATTCAAGGATCTGAGTGACCTTAGTTTTGTAACTGTCACCAGCTCAATATCCTATTTCTCCATCAATTGCTTAACTCTCCTTTGCTGAACCATGTCTACCAATGGGGTGGAAGCTCTTCCAGGGAGAGACTCCTTCCTAAATGAAAAGTGCCTGGCACATTTTGAGTGCTACTGCAATAAAAATAAGTTCTAGTAGTAATATTTAATAAAGAGCTATAGTGTGAAAATACACCTAGTTCAGAAGGAATGGGAAATCTAAGAGATCACATCAGTTGCTCCAAGTGAAGTTTTGATCAGACACAGAAGGAATCCGTCTGAAAAGACGTGCAAGTTATATCTGGGGCCTTCAATCAATGAATATTTAAATTCAAACATTTGTCTGCTTTGGTAAAACAGGTATGTTTTAAAGATTGTCTTGGACTACAAAATCCATGGATGCTGACCTGCAGTAATGGTATGAATCTGCTGTGGACTGTACATTCTCTTCTGTACTTAAGGACTATTTAAACCAAATGTTATTCATAGAAGGTGTTGCAAAAGTTAGATGGTTATTGTGCTAAAAAGTGTTATAATACAACAGTTTGTTAATTGAAGAGGTTGTTAGCAAGTACACGAGTTACACTAGGCAAGATATATTCAAATGAGCATAAAAGAGCAATATTTTAACTCTTTTGAAAGATGCCATCAACTCTGTCGATAAGGCGTCTTTGTCCAAATGACTCAACTAGCAATGCAGCAAGTTTAAGATAAGGAGGTTGAGAGCTGTAAGTCTGATTGTCCCTATTTAACTTGTATGTACAATCCCCTTACATTCAGACTGGATTAAAGTTCCAGTATTCTTTTAGAAATTTAATTTCTGTAATGAATGGTAGTTAAGTTCTAACAACCTAACCCCTGATAAATTGCAATTACTAAAGAAGTACACAAACACTAAAACTATGTGATGGGCTAAATACTGAGGTAAAATATAGCAAGGTTGTATTTTACAAATACAAATTGCAGGTTGTTATGGTTTTTGTTTTGCTCAATGCACATTGTTGGGAATAATGCACCTTTTGTTAGTCTTTCTAAAAAAGAAAATGAAGCACTTAGTATATTTCCAACTTTTTTTTATCTGCTTAGTTAGTTATTTTTCTATAACACCTTTTCCCAATTACTCTGTGCAGTTTTGTAACACACACAGCATAACTCCTATTTAAATACCTTTCAGCTGATTCATAAAAGAAAACCTTGGGACAGTAGGGTAGCAATCTGATGCTATCCACATATTTACACATAAATGAACTTGGTTTCAGCTTCCAACTCAGGGCTTAGCTTATACTTCACATTACCAAAAAAGGACAGTCTAATTACTTCTCTTTTCTGCCCTGATGATTTAGGACTACAGCATACTCTTTTTAGGATGTTAACTAAAACGAACTAAGAACTGAGCCACCTCATTAACAATAGGTCTACTTTAATTAATCCGTCATCTGTTTCACCTGATTTTTACCAAGAAGCTTATACACATTTCCCGTTTTTCCAATATTGAAATCTTACTCACCTTGCAGTAAGAAAACATAATCATTTCAGAGATACTTGTTCAGGTTATTAAAATAACAAATGAGGGACTGGAAATGTACAATGTTCTTTACAAACATATAACAAGGACCATTCGCCACCCTAGAGCTTTCAATATAAAATAAATTCCGGAAAATGGAGAATATATTATACTTCAACAGCATCTATGAAAGGAGCTCAAAGTGCTTTGTAAACACTCACAACATCTGGATAAGACAACACAATACTCCTTTTACAGAGGGAGAAAGTGAGATAAAGATGGGCAGGACTTGAATGAGATCACTGGTGAATAAGTGGCAAAGCTGGAATAAAACTCCAAATTCTTGACTCTTAGCCTTCTGACTTAACCATGCTCCCAGTTCGCTTGTCTGTATTTCTGAAAATACACATCTACAGCATTCATTCACACAGGACTCTTTCCAATATTTAGGCAATACTTCGGTATTCTGGGGAGAACCTCCCCCCCATTTGTCTATACTCCTATCTCTCTCGTAAGACCTGATCCTGCAGCTTGAATTCTTGTGCAACCCACATGCTCATAGTGATGCCAAGGAATGCAGTATCAGCCACACCCCTTTATCAAAATATGGATTATGCTTTACTCATCTCAAATTTTATGATGAACAGTAGATTACATTGGTGTTGTGTGTTAGGTATCTGCTATATGTATTTTCCAGCTACAGGGAAAACAGCAAAAAATATAAAAGCAATGAGCCTTTCTGAATTAAGCATTGCATGTAAGATGAGAAGCCAAAACACACATTGTATTCGGATGGGGAGACATTGCTTTCTGGTGGATAAACTGAATTTTGCTATGTGGGGAGGGGGGGTTAAGATTTATGGTGTAAATCATTCAATATCCATCTAACATTGACCCTAGTGCAGTAAGTTCTTCTATTAATTTCACAGTTGGTGGGGAGGAAAAAAAAAAATCTATCTATTGCTTGATTTCTGCATTATGACAGACACTATCAAATAAAACAAACCAACATGAGCCAAAACACTCTGCACAACAAGGCAAATTGGAAAAACTGGTTTGTTAAATATCAGTGGAGTGATAGCCATTGGGTTGGGATGGAAAAGGGTGAGGAGATGGGTTACTAAGATGAGTGAAATATGATATAATAGACCAGCAGAAAGAATGTGTGCTGCAAATGTCTGCAGTGTGTTTCTGTGTCACCACTAGTAATTCAGGGAGAAATTTATTAAATACACCAAATTATATAACCTATTCATTACACATTTTGGCAGCAGGCAGGGCAATCATGGTACACACTGCTGCTACTACTACTAAGTGATATTTATATGGTGCTTCATATTTTAAAAGCACTGCCCCAACATTAACTATTTAATCACCACAACAGCACTATGAAGTAGATAAGTATTATCATTCCCACTTTACAGATGGGGAAATGGGGGTAAGAGAGTAGTGGATTTTTTTGTTTTTCTTCTCCCTCTCCCTGTGGCCTCAGCCCTGATCCCTCCCCCTCCCCCCAGCTACATAGTGAGTCAGTGACAGAACAGGGAGTAAAACTCAGGATTTCTTTGTTCATGGCCCTGTGTTCAGGCTAGTAGAACACCAATGTTATAGTAAAATTCTTTGCTGCCTCATCTGTGGTAAGTCCTAGAAACGTAAGTGGTGTTACAAGAAAATTCTGGAGTATGTTGCTCTTGGAGAATGCATGTCACTCCTGGGGGAGGGAGTGTAATTCCTTCCCAACCTCAAATATGGTGATCAGTTAGACCCTGAGTATGTTGGCGAGACCTACCAGCCAGACACCTGGGAAAGAATGTACTGTAGTAACTCAGAGCCCTTCTCTAGTGTTCAATCTCTGGCTGTTGGAGATATTTGCAACTAGCAGTCACATATGGGCCATGTGCTATTGTAGGCAATCTCATCATACCATCCCCTCCAAAAATGTATCAAGCTCAGTCTTGAAACCAGTTTAGGTGTTTTGCCTCACTACTCCCTTTGAAAGGCTGTTCCAGAACTTCACCTCTCTGATGGTTAGAAACCGTCATCTAATTTCTTGATCCTATTACTCAGTTACAATGTATTTAGTGATCTTCTCTAATTACAGAATTGTTGCAAAGTTCAGTGCAGATATCTGGGATATTAATTGATGGTGACAGATAGTAGAAACAATGCATTAAAATACTGGATCGTTTCCTCTTCTCAAAAAGATGCTCCTTGAGAATAATGAAATCCTGAAAAATGGTTGCACATTGTTCTTGAAAATACTAATTTGACTGGTATGTTTGTTGGGAAGTGAATGGAGTCCTTAAGATACAGTACTCATTCAGAAAGCTGCCCAGTTCTCAACCATTATACCCACCTTTAGACTGGATAAACAAAATTAAGCTTTATCAGTGAGGATTGTACAAGAACCGCAGAATTTAGTGGACAAGCAATATCTGATAGTGTTGACTAACCGAAACAAAAAACATTTCTCAAATGGCCTTTAAGGTCACACCCTTCACTCCACTCCCCAGTCTTGGCTCATCTCTAACATCCACTTCCTCAACTCCCGCTCTTGCACAACTGAGTATCTCTGGTGGAAGTCCTGCAGCCATGGTGAGCTCCTCCACTGCAAGTTTAGTCTCTCCTACTTCTTCAGTTCTACCATTTTCTTAGCAAAACAACTCTGTTTTTTCCATCCTGACTGAATCCGAGCCCATAATCAGCTGTCAAATTGGACACCCTTAGGCAGCTTTGAAACTGTCTAAAATCTTAGCTAGAAGATGACATACATAACACACATCATATGCCCCTCCATTTTTTCCTATGGAGGGGATTAAAGAAGAAGGAAATCTGCTCCTTTGGCCTGAATTCTGTCATGGGGGGAAAGACTAGATCAATAGGCTTTCACTGCCTCTCCCTCCAATCACATGAGTTCTGTGCTTCTGGAGCTTCTCTATGCTTGGAGGTGGCGCCTGATACTAGGAGAGCAACTCTTCACATCACTATCCCCACAACAAACTTGTTGGGATTTTATTGGACAAACTGCATTATTTACATGGATTCCTGTGCTTTGCTTTCAAACCCCACTGGTACAGGCAAGGAAGCCATGTAACAGTAAGAGAAGGTACTCAGGGCATGCCAGCCTTTCAAAGGTGCCTTGGGATTTGTGTGATCCCTGCGGATCTCAGGACATCTATGAATTAGTAGGATAATGTCCTGTTGCGTTCTTCTCAGATGGCCAAATCCCACCTCCCAGACCATACAGCACCTTGGCAACTCATACTGCTTAATTTTCCAGATATTTTGCAGACGTTCCCCTCATCCACCCCTAGAAACAGAAAAGGACTACAAGGAATTTTAGAAATTATGAATAAAATATTTTACTTAAAGGTGATGTGCAAAACCTCTTGTAAGCACGCAATAATCTTTTAATTGATTGAGATACATAAATACACATTTATTCAACAGTTACCTCATTCATCTATCTGTAGAACTGCAGTATTTCTGGTACTTATTAAGAATGCAAGATGCAGAAATAAAATTGCCAAGATTCTGGCAGACTTTTTTTTAAAATTTTTTCCCCTATGAGACCTGCACAGTACTGTGCAGCCAGGCAGATGGGCTAATAAAGAACAGTAATTAGATCAGTGATAATCCCATTTGAAGGAATAAATCAATTTATAAATTTCTAGTAAATAGCAGACCTATACTTATTACTATGTAATAATGTAAATGACATGTCACTAATCACTTCCTCTTTTGCAGTCCTTCATTTTGGAAAATTATAACTGTCATAAGGCACAATGGAGTCGAGTACTTTTTGCAAAACTGTAATATACAGGATGTTTTGATTTGTTCTTAGATTTCAACATATGAACATATGGTGTCCTTTCCCATCATCTGCACTGAGCTGAAAATAGTTACTTAGGCCTAGAGCTTCAAAGGTATTTAGGTGCCTGATTCTCATTAGGCTAGGCACCTAATTACTTTTGAGGATCTCAACCTTAGCCTAAAATTACCCACACTCTTACAGTGTAGTATATACCATATTTTTTAAATGTGAAGATTCAGTCCAAATTTTCAAATCTAAGCACTAGTTAGTCCTTAAATTCATATTTAGACATTTAAATAAAGGCCCTGACTTTCAAACGTGGTAAGTAAGCCACAGATGTGAAAATCTTGGCACTGATATCTAAATGTGGATTTAGACCCTAACATTAGGCACCCAAACTTGAAAATTCTGACTTAATTCTTTTCTTTTCTTTTCTCCCCACATAGTTCATGTGCTTTGATCCCATCAAGGACAAGTCACATCTTTATTTTCCAATGTTCTACTTTCCCCAAGGTTAAATATTTTGTTTTCTGCATGATTATTTGAATACACCATTATTCCTTTGCTGTGCAAGATTTGAATCTATTTGATTTTACCTTAAATTCCATGTTAATGTAAACTGCATCTCCTTGCTAGCTTTTCTGTGCTACAATATAGCCCAATTCACACATTTTCTATTCTTCATACTGTTCCAATTTCATTACGGTCAAACAGCACAGTAGATGGAGTTGAATTGGTCATATATTTGATAGCTAATTTTTGGTACAAATTAAACAGCAAAAGATATGAAGTCCCACTGATTCTGTGTGCCTAAGATTTTGCCCATTCTTATTTGAATAACATTTTTATAACATGAGAAACCAGGACACACACATTGTATTGTACTATGACCTATTTATTTATTTTTGTGCAACTTTAAGGGGGAGCTATTTCTTTGTCTTGTCATCTCTAAGAAATTATTATATGATGACCAAAAAATTCATAGCAACTCACTGATTTAGCAGAGACTTTCCTGAAATTTTAGTATCAACAACTCAGCTAGATTATTGGAATGTTGCTTTGAAACTTACCAGCTAAAGTAACTTGAAGACACCCAAACTAAGGGAAGACAGCATTGCTTTTTCTTGCACACACCAAACATTATATGCATCAGCTACCTCTATTAAGAATTACTATTTCCCACCTATTTAGTCTCACACTGGCTTATTGCTCTCATTATTGCCTTCTCTGCCCTCTCGTATGTGGAGATGGAAGTGATGGGTAAGAGAATGATACAATGTGTGGACATGGAGAATTTGTGTGCATGGAGTGGGGGTTGGTAAAGAGTAAGGGAAGAGCATGTTCACTGGATGATGCGAATGGAAGGAAGTCCAAATGTATTGGTTAGGGATGAGAATAGAGTCTGTCACACCACAGATTGGAGACTGGGGGTGAGGCTCAGAGTAACCACTGATCAGACAGCTAAGGATAGATCAGGGGTCTCAAACACGTGGCCCAGGAGGTTATTTTCTGCGGCCAGTGAGCTCCTCGCAACCCCCCCAGCCTCCCCCAGCTTTTACCTAGAGTGGCTCTGGCCCAACATGCACCGGGGGCAGGGCAGGCTCCCTGCCTGCCTGCCCCCGCACCACTCTGGGAAGCGGACAGAACCTGGGGGAGGAGAGGTGCAGCGGTGTGTGTTGATGTTGCTTCAGGCACCGCCCCCCGCAGCTCCCATTGGCCACGGTTCCCTGTTCCCGGCCAATGGGAGATGCTGGGGACTGCGCCTGAAGCAACAGGAGCACACACCCTTGCACCTCTCCTCCCTTACATTCCAGCCACTTCCCTTCCCGGAGCAGCCCGGGGGCAGGGCGGGCAGGCAGGCAGGCAGGGAGCCTGTCCTGCCCCCGGTGCACACCGGGCCGGAGCCCGCCCCCAAACCCCTTCTGCAGCCGAACCCCCTGCCCTGAGCCCCATGCCGCACCCTGCACCCCAACCTGCTGCACACCCCTCCTGCATCCCAACCCACTGCCCTGAGCCTCCTGCCACACCCCGACCCCCTGCTGTATGCTGTACCCTGATCCCCTGCCTCGAGCCCCCTGCCACACCCCACACCCCTCCTACATCCCAACCCCCTTTCCTGAGCCGCCTGCTGCACCCTGCACCCAACTCCCTGATGTACCCCTCACCCCTCCTGCACATCACACCCCAACCCACTGCCCTGAGCCCCCTGCCACACCCCTCCTGCACCCCGACCCCCTGCTGCACCCCTCATCCCTCCTTCACCCCAAACCCCAACTCTCTGCCCTGAGCACCTGCCACACCCCACACCCCTGCTGCACCCCCTGGGGGTAGGGAGGTGGCGGAGTTGGGGTGGGGATTTCAGGGAAGGGGTTGGAATGGGGGCAGGGAAGGGGTGGGAAGAGGCGGGACAGGGGCGGGGCCTCATGGAGAGGCCGAGGGGGGCAGGGGGAAGGTGTCAGTAATGCGGCCCTTGGGCCAATGTACTAGTCCTCATGTGGCCCTCGTGGTCATTTGAGTTTGAGATCCCTGGGATAGATGGTCTCATTCAGTTGTGTGCAGATTTAAGACGTTTTGGGGGGAGGGGAGGGTTTGAGAGTATAAAGAGTCTGAGGATAGGAGGACTGGACCAGGGATCCCCAACGCGGTGCCCACAGGTGCCATGGCGCCCACCGGGGCGTCTAAGTGTGCCCGTGTACTGGCTGCCGACAAACAGCATCATCCAGAGGCATCACCACTGAAATGCTGCCGAAATTCAGCGGCATTTCGGTGGTGACGCCTCTGTATGATGCCACTTGTCAGCAGTATTTCAGCGGATGCTCGTCCACCACCACGGGCCTCTGTGGCTCATCGTCTGGTCCCCACCAGACGAAAAATGTTGGGGACCACTGGACTAGACTATGGGTAGGGTTGTTTATGGGGGAGGTTGAGAGAGAGAAATCAGGACTAGAGATGACAAAGGGACACAGTGGGGAGGGACAGAGAAGGGAGGAGATATTAGAAGATTGAGTTTTACAAATGCTCAATGCCAGGATTTAACTAGCTTTTAGTGTTCATTAAACACAATCCAATTTTGAGTATATGTCATCTCAGTGTAACAGAGGCTCATCTAGCTATTGATCTGATCTTGAATTGCTGGTAATTTTACCCGTATGTAATATCAGAATTAACAGTTCTGAGAACAAATTCCACTTTAATACATTATTGATGTGAACTGCCATGTACCCACTCTATCACTTCAACAAAGGCAACTTGATCAAATATTTATAACTTTTTCCAGCTGTTTGTATATTTAAGCAATAATTTCAGAGAAACTGCTAAGTATAAATGGTTTAAAGTTCAAATACCCTAAAGCCCATTGCATTGTAAACAAACAATAAGATCTACAACAAACACAAAAATGAAGGCTTCTGTTCACAAGCCCCCAGGAAAAGTAAACAACATGGAAAATCAGCTTTAAAACTTCTTTTCAATAGTCCAAGTATTGCCTCTTTGCTGAGAGTCAGTAGAAAAGAATTCAAAATATCTGCACTGCATAGTCAAGGCTAGATTGTGCCCTGATCCTATGTGGCTGCATGGAGCCATAAGGAGAAGACTGACCCCAGCCCTGTGTGCAGCAGCCTAGGACCTTCCTGGATTGTGGCTCTGGGCACAGGAGGGAAAGTAGGGGCTGCATGCTCAATACCACCCCCACAAGCAAATGGGGAGAGGCCAGACCCATGAGCCATATATCGGCCAGCAGGCCAGGGAATATGTTATGCTCTCTGTTCCCTGGTGCAAGAAGGGAACCTGGAGAAGTACTGTACTTTTTCTGAGACACAATTTCTTCCTGGAGTTCCTGGGTCAACACGGTTATGCACCACCTAATACTCAGGGCTGAGATTACAGCTTCCATCTACCCTTGAGCACACATCTCATTTATTGCTAAGTCAGTAATTGGGAGAAGGAAGAAGAGGACGACAAGGTACACACAAATCAAGGAGCTATAAAACAATAATGCCACACTGAAAATGTGATATTCATAAGAATTAAATGGTAAGGGTCAGATCTGTGTGCTAGTTCCACTGAAGAATAACATTCATGTAAAGCTGAACAACCCTATTGAGATCCATCTTTATATCCATGTAACTGAAAATAGAATTTGGATCAACAAAGACTGCATTGGTATGACAAAACAAAATTTTACCCAACAAGACTGCACCAGTGTAATTGAGAAAAATATGGAGTATTAACTTCAGTCCAATTACTTGGGTCCAAATTACTTAATCTAAGGACAAAATGAGGACCTCTAAGTTTGATCAAGCAGGAACTCAAAAGGAAAGTGGGCCAGATTAATCCCTGATGTAACCCCACTGACTTCTCATGATGTATCTACATCAACACGAATTAAATTTAGAAAGAAGGTACAGGGTTGGTGAGGATGAATTTCAGCAATGTCAATAGGGCCAATATTAGTGATATAGGTGGTCTCGGGAGAATTACTACTATAAAAAAAATATAGCTGTGTTGGATTTCTCTGGTGCTGCTGTTTGTGATCATTGCTATTACTGGTGAGTACTTAATTCACTAACTTCTGTTTGTTGGGGGACAGAGTAAAGGGTAATTGCTTTTAATCAACTCTGATGGGACCTTCAATATCAAGAACTGGTAGTTCTGAACATTTTGCTAATGAAGACTTGGCATGGGGTGCCCAGGACTATGCTGAGACCCACTTGCTTAGAAAATTCTCAACCTAAGTCTGAATGGCTACAGAGGAAAAGGATTAAGTCATAAATTAAATGCTGTCAGGTATCAGAGGGGTAGCTGTGTTACCTGCCTCTGGAAATTTCCACTACGCACATCTGACGAAGTGGGTATCCACTCACGAAAGCTTATGCTCCAATAGGTGTGTTAGTCTATAAGGAGCCAAAGGACAAATTAAATGCTGGTGAAGCTCCATTAGATCAATAATGTAGTTGCATCCAGGAGGCATTTTCCCCTTCAAGTATAAAGGCTTCTGTTTCTCACGCAAGCAATGAAAGTTCTATCTACGAATAAGAACTAGCTCCACAAAGTAAGAAACAGAGGGATGTGGATCTGTTCCACAGCTATTCTTACAAAGAGTATGCTTTTTAAAAAAATAAATAAATAACCCACTTACAACAATGGATCAGTTTAAAGGAAAAAAACACCTAAAAATGCCCTGCAAACTAAAATTAGCTCTGGATTTATGGGATGAGAGAACCCAGGTCCTTAATTAATCCATATCAGTCTAGGATTTTAAAAAAAAATATTTTATTCCAGATACATCTTTGGTATAGTGCTATCCAAAAAGTTTTATATTCAACTCTTGTATGAGCTGGTAAATTTTAAATAGGTAGGGGCAAAAAAGAAAAATAAACAGACTAAATTCTTCTTTGGTCTAACTCCATTGATTTCTATGGCATTACATGAGAGGGGAGAGGGCAGAGCCTGAGGCCTGAGCAGCAATGGAAGGCTACTGACCTAGCTGCAAAATGTTATCTGCTAACGGCAGAAGGCTGTGAAAGGTGACTGTACAGTCTATTCCTGTTACTAATTTTAATAAGATAGCTCAGTATGGCCCATTTCAGACTTACTGAATTCTAAATATTCAAACATAAGTTTTGCATTCTACAATACTCTGATTAACACTGATAATTAGTCATTTTAAGTCACATCATGCAGGATGTGGAGAGCATGCTGGGTAGAGCATAGGATTGGTTCCAGTTGCTTCAGGTATTGCTACTCTCATTACTGAAATGATCAAATTTTCTATATATGGTATCAGACCTAAAAAAACAGTTAAAAATAAAGTTGCTCTTACGGCTCAGTTGCAGGCTTGATCTCTGATTTTATCTAATAATGCTTATTGTATGGAAGGAAGGGAGCTATATAAAGAGGTCCATAAGTTTGCCACAAGTGGCATTTTGCCACAGAAACATTTTAAATGATCCGCTGTTGCTTGATTCAGAACAAAGAGTTTAGTCTTCTCACAGCTTGCTGTCTGAGTACATTTGCTATAGATAGGATAAAAGCTAATCAGAGAATGTCAAGGTTCTCCACTTCCCTACCCTACTTAGAAGTCACTAACAATATCTCCCCCAAATACAAAAGTGAGCTAACTAGCTAGCCACAGCATGTTTTTCTGGCTGGGAATGACATAGTGTGTGCTGCAGACATATGCAATATTCACACACAAATACATGCACTGAAAGAAACACTTGGTTTGTACAAATGGTGTATTTTCAAAATATTAAATAGTTTAAACTATCGATTGTAAAAAAGTGTGCTGAATCTATATTAAACACAGAGGAAAGTTATTGTGGTTTTTTTAAAAAGAATTTTGCTTTTGCTTGTGTGTGTTTTACTCTTTCTATACGCCAGCTGTCTTGGATCTTGGGTATTTTTGTCCCTATTTCCCGTATCTTCTCCCCCTAAACAATTAAGGTTTCCTACTATATTTTGACTTTTCCCTTTCTCCCCATAAAAGTCTTTAGTCAGAAAGGCTTCAAAGCAGCATAATTCAACCTCCAAATTGGAACACTTCAAATCTGTACACTTTACAAACTTCACATCTGCACAGAAAAACTGCATTTATGCATGTAAAACAGATAGTTGCCATTTGTAAGTGCAAAGAAAAAGTGACCTCTTTTTTTTTTTTAGAGACAGGTGGAATGTCTCATCCTGGTGTCACCTGAAGCAGTCACCATCCAGCTGAACAAGTAAAAACAATGAGTTTGTGTATAGATCATCTTCAGACCTCCCCCAATTAGACTTGTCATGATGCTACCAAGAGAGCTTTTTAGGAAGACAGTCCCTTTCTTAAAAAGCTTACTGTCGAAATGGAAACAATTAAACAAGAGGAAAGGGGAGGGAGAACAAGGCAAACCATGAAAAGAGTAAGTTGTTACAAATAGATACTCTGGCTACAGGAGCTATGTGTACAATTAGGATGGTACTGAGACATTACTCTTTCTCTCTCACTAAACACATACAATAAATAATTAACAGTAAATCCCATGAACTGACTTGCTTGAAGGAACACTAAATTGTGTTTTCAATAGAAAATGCAAAAAAACCCTGAACCCCAACATGCTTAATATTTCTGGTTTTAATTAGGAATCCTTAACAGGGAGCAAAATTAACATTAGCCTTTTGGCTCGAGATCACTCCTTTATAGCCAATTCTGTCCCCAGAGAAATAGATTATTATAGCAAGTTTCAGTCAACCCTGTAAAGTGAAAAGCTTATTCATTTTTTATGAGACCAACTTCACATATGACACTGTACAAACTCTTAAACTGAACAGCTGCTCTGCAGGTAGTACCCACAATGTCATTAATAATGCAGGAACGTTAGCAGAGGCAGTGGAGAACTGCATATGGCTCTGTCCTTGAATCTAAACCAAACCCTAAAGTGATACTTTTGCACACCCAAACACATTGTACATTAACATGAGCTTTGCAGTAGTCATTTATTTTTATGAAATTCTCTGCAATTGTTACTTTGTACCTACTACTAGCTTGTACAAATAAACTATTACATGGCAAAATTATAGCATGTGTAAAAGACCAAAAGTGAAGTGTGCAGTAGATACTCCTTTTCTTTGGAAGCAGACCAAAACATGCAGGACTTTTTTAGACAGCTGCTAAGAAAATAAGAACAGTCATACTGCATCAGACCAATGGTCCATCTAGCCCAGTATTCTGTTTTCTGACAGAGGCTGGTGCCAGATGCTTCAGAACGAGTGAACAGGGCAATTTATCGAATGATCCATCCCATCATCCAATCCCAGCTTCTGGTAGTCAAAGGCTTAGGAACACCCAGAGCACAGGGTTGCATCCCTGACCATCTTGGCTAATAGCCATTGCTGGATCTATCCTCCATGAACTTATCTAATTCGTTTTTGAACCTAGTTATATTTTTGGCCCTCACAACATCCATTGGGAACAAATTCCACAGATTGACTATGCACAGTGAAGGACTTCCTTATGTTTGTTTTTAAATTGGCAGCCTATTAATTTCACTGGTAACCCTTATTTGTGTGTTATGTAGAGGAGTAAATTTAACACTTCCTTTTTCACTTTCACCAATATTTGTAATTTTACAGACCTCTATCATATCTCCCCTTAGTCTCTTATGCAATCTGAACAGTCCCAGTATTTTTACTCTCTCCTCATATGGAAGCTGTTCCATACCGCAATTATTTTAGAGGCACATTTGTCATATTTTTCCAATTCTAATACATCTTTTTTGAGATGGGGCTACCCAAACTGTACACAGTATTCAAGGAATGGATGTACTATGGGTTTATATAGTGGTATTATATTATCTATCCCTCTCCTACTGGTTCCTAACATTGTTAGCCTTTTTGAATGCTGCCACACATTGAGCAGATGTTTTCAGAGAGCTATCCATAATGACTACACAATCTCTTTCTTGAGTGGTAATAGCTAATTAAGACCCCATAATTTTGTATGTATAGTTGGGATTATGTTTTCCAGTGTGCATTACTTCACATTTACAATGTTGAATTTTATCTGCCATTTTGTCACCCAGTTTCCCAGTTTTGTAAGATCCCTTTGTAACTCTTCATAGTCAGCTTTGGTCTTAACTATTATGAGTACATTTGTATTGTTGGCACCTCACCGTTCATCCCCCCTTTCCAGATCACTTCTGAATACTTTGAACAGCACAGATCTCAGTACAGATCTGTGAGGAACCCAGCTATTCACCTCTCTCCATTGTGAAAACTGGCCCTATATTCCTACCCTTTGCTTCCTATCTTTTAACCAGTTACTGATCCATGAAAGGACCTTCCTCTTATCCCTGGCTGCCTACTTTGCTTAAGAGCCTTTGGTGAGGAACTTTGTCAAAGGCTTGTTTTCCTGCACTGAATAAAATAAATTATTGCCCTTTTAATTTCTCAGTGTGCGTTTAGTCATTTTGATTAACTTTTAGTGATTAACTCTATATAAAGTAAATATTTTGGAATTAAATTTTTAACTGATCACATCCCCTGGTTTCCTAGGAGCATTGGAGGGAAGACAGCACACACTGCAGAAAAGTGGGCAATTATACCCACAATACAGTTCAGCTTATCCAGAGTCTATGAGGAGGTCTAAAACAGTGGGCAACTTACATGCCCCAAATACTTCTGTTTCCAGACACATGACTAAATAAAACATCGCACTGTCTTGTAGTCGCTGTTAATGCAGTGAGAGAAAACAGGATGGGAGCCATTTGGGTGTGAAGGAGCTGACAGTTAAAATTTAGGACAAAAGAAATAACCCTACATTTAGCAAGGGCTTTAAAGTTACTCCTGAGGGAGTTCTGTGCCAAAAAAATAAAAATTCTATGCATGTTTTAAAATTCTGAAAAATTCTGCATATTTTTATCTGTCAATAAATAAATGTGGAGGCTACAGCATGGCAGTAGGGAGCACAGGCCACAGGCTGCAAGGAGATGGGAGATCACCCTGCAGCCCTGCCCCTGGAACACAGACTGACACAGTGCAAGAGCCGGGTCTGCCCCAGAAACCCCCCAGGGCCCTGCCTCTCCCCTCCATGAGCACCAAGATAGCGAACAAGGGGGACAAAGTCTCACAAGCACACCCAGCCCTGGCCCCCAATCCAGGTGTGGGGCAAGCAGGCTCAGCTGGCAAGATCCAAGTGTGGAGGGGATTAGTGTGTGGGAGATCCAGGTGTGGGGTGGTTTCTGGGTGTGAGGGACTCAATGGGGAGGTCAGGGTGCTGAGGCAGTGGGGGTTGGTGGAGTGAAGGTCTGGGTGTAGCTGACTGGGGCTTAGTGGGGTGGGGATCTGAGTGCACGGGGACTCAACGGGGTGGTGTAAGAGGGTGGGGGTTCAAGTGTGGGGCATAGCAGGAGATGGTCTGGATGCAGGGGGATGGGCTTGGTAGGGGGGTCTGGATGCAAAGGTGAGGCTCAGCAGGGGATTCTGGTGCAAGGGTGAGGCTTGGTGGAAGGATCTAAGTATGAGGGGGTCTGGATGTACAGGGGTTGGGCAGATGGGAGGAGCAGCTCCCAGTACAGTGATCCTTCCCACTGTGGCTGAGACGTGATGGGGCAGGAAGCGGAAGAGGGGTTGTGGAGCTTCCTGCATCTGGGGGTGGATCTGACCCCGCTTCATCCATTCCTTGCAGGGGAAGAGGAAGTTCTGTCTTCCCAAGCCCAGCTGGTACTAGCAGCTGAGCTTGACGCAGGGTAGGAGCCACAGGCCAGGGCATTCCCAGCCACACCCCTAGCAGAGATTTACCTCTCTGGCAGCTGCTTCAGGCACCCAACGCGATGCGCCCGTGCTGCTGGGGTGGGGTGTGTGACCACTCTTGTGGCTTCCCGTTGCTTCCCTGTCATTTTCTGCAGGGAAGCAAAGAAATCTGCGAAGGACATGAATTCTGCATGTGTGCAGTGGTACGTAATTCCCCCAGGAGTATGAGGTGTAAAAAATACCATAATAAACTCCTAAAGCACAACAGTACATGTAGGGTCTGCTCCAGCTCCCATGGAAGCCAATGTCAAAACTCCCTCTAATTCAGTGGGAGCCCAAGATGTCTGTTTTGTTAGAACATGCTTTCATTTCAAATGGCACTGTCCAGTTTAAGTAGTCTCAGAACTGGTTTTCAAAGCTATAAAAAAAATCCATTTGGTATTAGTATTTATTTAAGACCAAAGGAGTTGGATTATTTAGACAATCAAGATCCACTTGCCTTTCTTAAATTTATGTATAGGAAGCTTCTTAAGCTGATCTTTTCGAAGCCGATTCCTTCTTGCTCTATGTCTATCTTGCACAAATTTTGTGATCTGGAAAGAAGTAGACATAAATAAGATGATGGAAACACAAAAGACAGCAATAGAACAATGAAATAGCCAGTTTTGTTTTGTGAGCAACCATTCTAAGTTAGCCAAAGATGAACTGTCCCCAGGATTGGGATAACATACAGCCACCTTTGTCCCAGCTGGACTCAAGGGCAAAGAGGAATACATACAAACAGCAGTGAAGCAGGATAATTTTACACCAGTAAGATCTCTAGATGACCATGATACTAAAAAGCTGAATGTTTATAACATTTATACAGAAAATAATTTAATAGGAAATAATGGCAAACTCCTTGCTGCATCCTGTACAAACCCACTGAAGCAGCACTCTGGCTCAAGTCAATGGGGTTGAAGGTGGTGTAGTCACGGCAGTATACTGCTCATTTGGCTTGACTCTGTTTTCATTTACAGTGGTTCTACACCAGTGTAACTCTGCAGGCAGATTATTCCCTGCTTAGCAGGAATTTATTCGTAGCACCTAGCTTCAGTTTCTCTTTTTCTAACTTCATGTTGTCTCCTATCTTGCTCCCTTTGATCACACAGAATAAATCCTCCTTATTTTTCTTACAGTCCCACAGATATTTTTAGTCTGTTACTATGTCCTGACTTTGTATGATGAGATTATTTTCATGGCCAATTTTAGAAAGGAAATGATGAGACAGCCTTAATTACAATGGTGCTAAAAGACAAAATGAACAATCCAACTTGGAAAATGGCAGAGCTCACCATTTTGATAACTGTAACAGTTATACAGGCACAGCAGAAGAGACTGTGCAGCTTATGGTACAATAAACACTGTTGAATATTAGTGTTATAAACAATACTAATTTTCCCTGCCATCTCATAATCAGTTAAGGAGTTGTTTTCACTTTCTCACCACTGCTATTCTTATAAAACTACCCCTTATCTCTTTTTAATATAATGTAAGTATAAATGTAGGTATGAGTGACACAGACAAAATACACGATGTGTGTTATAAACATGCTATCTGATGACAGTTTTGCTGAAATGTTGATATCAGTGTAATTCTTCCCTCAGGAAAACAAACTTGCCATTTTTTGCTTTGCATTTATAGCATATTTAGATATTCCTGTTGTTTGGAACTGAACTTCCAGTCATTTTTTTTCCAGGTGTGAACTGTGTAGTAGTAGGATTTTATGTTTCTATTTTATATAAGTTAAAATAAAAAATAAAGAATAATAATGTAGCATGTATTAAATGTATAGGTGTATGATTTGATTATATTTTGCTAGCCATTTATTTTTTTTTGAATAGCAGAAAGGAATGGCCTAATGGGCTATTGGTAAAGATGCATTATCCAGAATTTATGTCTGAAGCTGATTTTAAGGCAATGACAGACCTTTAGGGTTACCATTTTGTTCTAGGTATAGCATTTTAAAATAAGTAAAAAAATGCAATGATTTTTTTTTTGCATTGCAATTTGATGTTTTTGTTTAAATGTTTCGTGTAAATGAATTTTGTTTTGTGTGTGAATGAGGAATGTGCGTGTTAAAAAATAAATGTGAAGGCCACCACCAGACCAAATATTTTAGAAAGGAATCAAGGACAAACACAAATGTGCCAGGAGATGACAACATGCTCCTATTGAAATGTTAATTTTAACAACTTTAAAAATAAAACAGGAACCTATCAATGGGAATAAAACGGCTGTAATTAAAACCAGCCTGGGGTAACTCCCTAAAAAATTAATAAAAAAACAAAATAAAAAATAAAAAAATTATTAAAAAAAACCAAGCACTCATTAAACAACAGCATGATGGTGCAAAACTCATTGGTCCCAATGAAGGAAAATCACTATACAAACAGGGTGCCTTGCCATGAAACTTTGCGTTCATCCTGCCAAGATTTCCCCAGAGCATCGTGTCACAACTGACAGAGCCTGACTCCTCCCTACCCATGATCAACCTAGCTGGCCACTAGAATGATCTGGACTGTGCATTGGTAACTGTAACATTGACTGGCAGGACTGTGTGTGTGTGTGTGTGTGTGTGATTGAATGCTAATTGTTGTTAATATGCTAATTGTTGTTCTTCCAATAAATGAGACTTATTGCCTTTTCCCCTGAAAAAGATCCCATGTGCTTCTTATAAGCATAACAACTGCAGTTAATCATCTGGGATTTAGATGCTAGACAGCCTCTTATTTATTTCCTATTTAAAACCTGAGCTTCATGGGAAGAAGTGTTGGAGGACCAATTCCAACAAATCTTTTGGGAGAGCATGTCTGGATTCTGTCTAGGGTTCAGTCCAGTGGCTGAAGCGAAGGTCTGATTGCATATCTGAGTAACTTCTCATTCATGACTACAGAGAAAAATGAACAGGACACAAGTCAGATGTATTTCTGCCCTCAACTTGTTAACAGTGTAGCACAAGTTTATAGCCACGCACTGCACTGAGGTGTAAAAATCTAAAGTGGTATTCTACTTGCAATTCAGAGAGGAGGAGATGCCCTGGAGATGAACGTATTTAAATAATCTGTGATGGCTCTATCATTGTAATATCTATCCTGGTATCTTTAGATTATGTTGGTTTAGACAACTGGTCTCCTGGGAACAATGTACTGTGGCAGTGGCCTTTTGGGTCAGTTCAGCTGCTGTTGGTTTTTTGTTTTCCCTTGCCCTAGGAAGATACAATTGAGGGAAATGACAGAAGTGCAATTCTAAGGAGAAATGTCCTCATCAATTCAATTGTGGATGGCCTGAACTGATGTAATAAATCTGTATCATGAAAGAATTACCTTTCACCTTAGGGTCTGTCTACACTGGTAATTTACAGCGCTGCAACTTTCTCACTCAGGGGCGTGAAAAAACATCCCCCTGAATGCAGCAAGTTTCAGCACTGTAAAGTGGCAGTGCAAACAGTGCACCAGCGCTGAGAGCCACGTCGCTTGTGGAGGTGGGCTCTGCCGCGACCACACAAGCCACGTTAAAGCGCTGCCAGTGTAGCTAGCCCTTAGAAACAGCTTTTTGTTTTTGTTTTGTTTTCTTTTATAAGTGGAATAAAGCTGAAGTACTGGTAACTGTTACATTTTTACCATTCACAGTCAATCTAAAAGACTTTTAGCAAAATGAATTGATGTAAACACAAAATTAACCATTTTACATTTTAAAATTCTGCTTGTAAACATTTATCCAACAGGCTGCAGTTGTATGTTACACTGTTGATTTATGAGGCTCAGAATGGTTCTGATATTCCTGCCCTTCAATCAAAATGTTATACAGAAAAATTTGTCTTAAGCAGCCATACAATGGATAAAAAATAGTTGCCTAGTGGAAGTGTATTTTAATTAAATTTAAAGTCAAACAAAACTGTACTAAATTGCCCTTGTTTGGCTGTATGTTCAGTGGATATATGGTGAATCTTGCCCTTTGCATTGTCTGTAATAGGTACCTTCTTGTCTTAAATGTCCTTTTTGTAAAGAATCTCAAAAAAATTTACAATTTAAGTACAACTAAACAAAATGGGGGCTTGCAATTCTTCAGCACCCAATCTGACCAGGTATTCATCTGTCAGCATCCCACAGTTCACCTGGAAATATTTATATCCCTCTCTCTATATTTGTAGTTCCGTATGAAAAATTAAAGTTAACATCATAAGAGATTAATGGAAGCAGAGGAGTCCAGACCTCTCAGAGCCATTGTTTCAGGCTATCTGCAGACAAAGAAAGTAGTTTATACTTGGTTCACATTTGGAAGGTTAAATTTATATGACTTTTAACTCCAAGGAAGAGTTTACAGACCTACCCTTCTCCTCTGCTTTTTCCCACTATATCAGCAAACGACTCAGAAGATATAGTCACAGTGTCTCAGCTGTGCCTCACCAAGTGAGTGGCTTGCTCCCCAAAATTAATCCTGCCCAGCCCTTCAGGCTTGCATAGACAGTTGTTTGGTCCCAAAATCGGGGCTTTCATTTCAGCAAGTGTCAGTTAGGCACCACCACAGTGCTGCTATCCCATTCAATTGTTAGCCAAAACTGTGCTAATTCAGAGCATTGGCCTTTTCTACATTGACATCTATAGGTCCTACGCTTAAAAGGCATACCTAAAAAAGACAAATTGTTCAACTTGTATGGGTAGCCTTTGCATGGATATTCTGCTGCTATCCCAACAAAATTCCACATATATTTCCTGTAACATGGTTAATGTTATTTGTAATGCAGAAACCTGTCTTTTCTATTGTCAGGGTAATAGCTGCAATTCTAAGGAGATGTGACCTTTTGATGAGTTCAGTCTAGTTTCTGTTATATCAGCCTTGTCCCTTGCTGATCTACATAAATCAGTCTAAGTTAATTTCTTGCCCTGAAGAAGACTCCCCTGAAGTTCACAAGGAAGCTTTAGAGCTATTCTAACACCAAGATGGAGTATGAGAAGCTGATCTGGTGGCAGAAGTCTACAAGAAGGCATGAAGAAGCACCTTTGAAGAAAGAATCTCTACTGATGAGGCATCCATGATGGAAATCTGGGATGAAATTCTCATTCTACTGAAATCAAGCTCATAATCTCTCTCTTCTAGAGACCATTCATTATTTTATGTATTTGTCTCATAACCACTTATTCATCTCCTTTGAAAAGATTAGCATTATTTACCTTACAATCTTCCTTCATATGAGGGTTTTTCCATGTCGTCTAATCTGTCTTTTCTGAGATGGGATGACCAGTGTTGCACACAGTATTCTAGATGAAATGTAAATCTAGTACCACTGATTTACATAATAGTATTACAATAGTTTCTGTATTCTTCTCCATCTCATTCCTTATGCACCCTAACATCTTGGTTGCTTTTTTGAACTTCAGCTTCAGACTGAGCAGATGAACAGAGGTGCTGGAGCTGGAGCTGGAGCACTGAGAATTTAAGAGAAAAGGCTATTTGCGGAGCATTCTCCACGAGGGCTATCATTCATGGAACTTATTAACCCATTGGCTTGAAGTGTCTGAATTTGCTGACCTTCAGGACACATTGCACTATCTATTTACCCATGCTATTGGGAGAAGAAGGACATGATGAGGGCTGGTGTTTGTTGGTAAGGCAAGGTATTGTTTAGGTTTGGGGTAATCTCTGGCTGGTTATTTTTTTCTTCTCTGTGTTTAATCTTTTATGTCACTGACGTTTTAACAGTGCCAAAGGCGCTTTTAAAATTATAATTTAATTTGAATGTATAATTCAAAATAACTAAAATAACCATCAATGTAACATGAGTCATCACTCCCAGCTGCAGTGTAGACATACCCTTAGGTGCTCTCAGCAGCCCCTTGTTAAAATTTTTCAGCTAAACTGACAGGAAGCTTGAGACAGTTTCCCTGCTTCTAATGGAGTTCACCCTCCATCTCTTTATACTACTAAATCATCCCTGCCACAGATGGCTTACCCGTGGGGCTCATGAATGTTTCTGAAGAGCAATTCTTTTGTTTTTGCAAAGTACCAGATTGCACCAGATGTCAGGTATTTTCCAAAAGTATTCACAGGGAAGGCTCCCCCACCCCACACATACACTCTCTCCAGCTTTACCCCAAGCCCAAGGTTGAATAGTCTGCTATTAATCAACTCAGGATATTTTTCAGGATCAAAATAAAATGTTCCCAGCATGAGGCACTTAGTATGCTTGGCAACTGGAGCTGTTTGTTATGGTTAGATACCACAATCGTAGGCACATCAGAGAGAGGGAGGAAAATATTTTATTTAAATGAATTGTCTCTCCAGGCCCTCTAGGGCAGGGATTGGCAACCTTTGGCAAGTGGCCCATCAGGGAAATCCGCTGGTGGGCTGGGACGGTTTGTTTACTTGCAGCATCCGCAGGTTTGGCCGATTGCAGCTCCCACTGGCTGTGGTTCGCCATTCCAGGCCACTGGGGGCGCTGGCCTGGAACAGCGAACTGTGGCCAGTAGGAGCTGCAATCGGCCGAACTTGCAGCTGCTGCAGGTAAACAAACCGTCCCAGCCCACCAGCGGATTTCCCTGATGGGCCACGTGCCAAAGGTTGCCGATCCCTGCTCTAGGGTGACCAGATAGCAAGTGTGAGAAATTGGGATTATTTTTTTTTTCAGGGGCGGAGGATGTAGTAGAGCAGGCCTGCACAACTCGTAAAGCGGCGAGGGCCACATTACTCGAAAGAAAACAGCTGAGGGCCCCAGCCCCGCAGAAACACCCCCCACCCAGGACCTCCCGGCCCACGGAAACCCCCCCGCACCCCTCCAGGACCACCCAGCCCTGCAGAAACAAACCCTCCTTCCCCAGTGCCGCCCCACCAAAACAGCTGTGGGCCAAAAAGGAAGGTTGGGGGTGGGGAGGTGATACTTGATTTTAAATCAATCAGGGGCTCCCAGCTGAAGAGATGGCTGGGAGCTGTCAGGGGCAAATTAAAGGGCCTGGGGCTCCGGCGGCTGGGGGAAACTGGAGCTTTGCAGGACTGGAGCAGGAATTTAAAGGGCCAAGAGCTCCTGCCGCTGAGGGGAGCCCGAGCCCTTTAAATCCCAGCCCCAGCCCATCCGCTGGAGCCGCGGCCGGGATTCAAAGGGCTCTGGGCTGCCTGCAACCGCCGGGGAGCCCTGAGCCCTTTAAATCTCAGCCGCGGTTGGGAATCTCTGCGGGCTCTGGGCTCGCTGCTGCGGGCACCTCAGAGCCCTATGAATCCCGGCCGCGGCTGAGATTTAAAGGGCTCTGGGCTCCCTGCCGCTGCGGGCAGCCCAGAGCCCTATGAATCCCGGCTGTGACTGAGATTTAAAGAGCTCTGGCTGTGGGCAGCTCAGAGCCTTCTGAATCCCGGCTGCGGCTGGGATTTAAAGGGCTCTGGGCTCCCCACGGCTGCGGGCAGCCCAGAGCCTTTTGAATCCCGGACACGGCTGGGATTTAAAGGGCTCCGGGCAGCTCAGAGCCCTATGAATCCCAGCCACGACTGCAATTTAAAGAGCTCTGGCTGCGGGCAGCTCAGAGCCTTTTGAATCCCGGCTGCAGCTGGGATTTAAAGGGCTCTGGGCTCCCCACAGCTGCAGGTAGCTCAGAGCCTTTTGAATCCTTGCTACAGCTGGGATTTAAAGGGCTCTGGGCTCCCTGCCGCAGCCGGCAGCCCAGAGCCCTATGAATCCCAGCCACGGCTGAGATTTAAAGAGCTCTGGGCTCTCCACTGCTGTGGGCAGCCCAGAGCTTTTTGAATCCCGGCTGCAGCTGAGATTTAAAGAGCTCTGGTCTCCCCACTGCTGCAGGCAGCTCAGAGCCTTTTGAATCCCGGCCACGACTGGGATTTAAAGGGCTCTGGGCTCCCCGTGGCTGCGGGCAGCTCAGAGCGTTTTGAATCCTGGCCGCGGCTGAGATTTAAAGAGCTCTGATCTCCCCACTGCTGCAGGCAGCCCAGAACCCTATGAATCCTGGCTGTGGCTGAGATTTAAAGAGCTCTGGTCTCCCCGCCGCTGTGGGCAGCTCAGAACCTTTTGAATCCCGGCCACGGCTGGGATTTAAAGGGCTCTGGGCTCCCTGCCGCTGCGGGCAGCCCAGAGCTCTTTGATTCCCCGTCGTGGGCTGCACAGCGAGCCTCCGTGGGCCGTATGTTGTGCAGGCCTGTAGTAGCGTATATAAGACAAAGCCCCTAATATCAGGACATTCGTGATAACATCTGGTCATCCTAAGTCCCTCTAATGTCCAACCTGTAACACATATACACCTTTGGGAGACAAGGTCTATCACAAGGTTAAGGGGAAATATTTTTGTACAAGCTCTTTATTAAAACATTTGCAGCACATTATTGGTCTCCAGTCAGGAGGAATTCAGTGGTGATATTCCCTGTGCAACTGGGTCCTAGGATGACACGAAACTTTATACTTGCTGGCTCTGCAGCTCCTTTCATTCACTGAGCCAGAACAATCCTTTAAGGCGAGCTAGCATTGAAGAGAAATTCCTTTTGTGGGGCAGTTGCTATAGCTTTGATTCTCTTTAAACAAAGCAGATTGATGACTGACAAATAAAGAAAAGTAGTACTGTGGTATAGAGGGTGCTTCGAATTCTTACCATGGACTTAATGACACAAGTTTTGAAGATGAGTACAATCTGCTTAGATACTACCTGAAATTTTGCTTATTTGTTTCTTTAAATAAACATTCAGGGCCATACTTATTTCAATTGGCACAGTCCTGTAATTTTTTTTGTTTTGTTTTATTTTGTTTAAGGAAAAAGATTGAAGACCAACACCTACCATAAATATGACAATGAGTATAAGGCAGATTCCCACTATAATTAGGAATGGAATTAAGTAATACTCCAAAGGAAGACTGAACTCTGGGATTAACACAATACGGCCACTGTGGGGGAAAGAAAAACAATTTTAAAATGAATTAAATTTTAACAAACAGTGAAGCTTACAACAGAAATTCAAAAGGGTAAAGTCATCAACAGAAAAATTAGCATCTTCGGGCACATAAAAAGAGTATCTATAATATGAAAATATTCAGCCACTTTTTTTTAAAAGGTCAACACACAGTCAGTGTAATACTAATGAAATAAATAGGTAAAACTGCAATCATTAGATTCAGTATACTTATCAGGGTGAAGTCCTGGCCCCAATGAAATCAATTAGAATTTTGCCATTTATTTAAATAGAGCCAGGGTTTTACCCCTAATGTGCATTCCAATTCACCACGAAGACGTTCAGCTGAAAATAGACTCTGTATACCCGTTTTAGAATGAGTCAAGTTTAAATGGTCATTGTTTCCTCCTTAGTTAACAAAGTAGAACCTTGCTAATTTGCATGAATAACTGGAAGACCTATGCGGTCTTGTAACTGTGTCAGGCCCAGGATACTAGACAAAGTGGATTGAGGTAGTATCTTTTGTTGAACCAACTTCTATTGGCTGTTGAATTTACACAGAGCTTTTCTTCAGGTCTGGGGAATTTACTCTGGGCCTTGAGGTAAGGATTTTCTGAACCTGAAGGCTGCTCTTTTCCTGTGAATGTCTTAAAGGAGGGTGGGTGTGGGGAGAGATATATATTTTGTTTGTGTTTTGGTTTCCCCTTTGCTGGATCCTTTACAATCATCAATATAACTGTTTACCATCCTGGGGTATATTTTGCTGGCATTTACATTGTGTGACCTTACTGAAGACAATGAGACTGCACAGATAAAACTGATCGCAGAATTTGTCCACAAAGTCTCAGATACTGGTGATGAGCAGGAAAGAACTCAGCCTGACAGTCATATCCTATGCTGAGTTTGCAGAAATGGCAAGTAGGAAAGATCTTTTCATATGTGGATACGTGATGCAGAAATAATGGAGGGACAATAAACATAGAACCCCAAGTGGAATTTTTAGTTCCTTTTCAAAGTTTTACCATGTTTAAGTGACTCACCTAAGTTGTACAACAAAAAAACAGATACTGTATAACTCACTTTCATATACCAGTCACTGGACTATGCTGCCTTCCAAGCTACTAAAAACTTGCCTAGTGTTGTGGAAAGGTTTGCGAACCTTAGTAATCTTGCGAAACCTAGCTCAAATTTTAGAGGCAAGCTTTGTATGTATTCATTACAGCTGCATTAATTCAAAAATCTTTCTGTAGTATAACTGCAAAAATCCGTAAGTATAAGAGAGAATCTATATTTCAGCATGATTTCATATATTCCATCAATATTCAGTGACTTGTTTCCCTTCCTATGAATGCCTTGAAATAACATAGAGCCATAAAATAACATCTGACGTGAAACAGTTAGCAACATGGCTCGTGTGCCATTCAATCAGACTGTAACAGGACTCAACTGTAGCGTAATTCCCATATTCTCTACAGTTCACATATAGAATTACTTTCATGCTGCTTCATTTTTGTGAGTTGTAGCTTCCAAGAACTGGCAAAGTTAATATCTTAATTTATGTTGCTATTCCATTTGCCCTGACACTACCACCCCTACGTCTGTGGCACCTTCCTCTGTATCCTGGAGAGTAGAATAGACTGTTTCCTCTGAGTTCAGTACTAATATAGCTACAAAAGCTAGAAGGGCTTAGCTAGACTAGGGTAGTTAGCCTTCTACCCTACAAACCCATAAGTCACCTGCACTCCCACAGTCTATCAAGCAGAGTCCTGAGGTTAGGTCCTTACAAAGTTGAGTCTCTCATGTCAGCAGGACGTGCTGCTGCTATGAAACCAGGAGGAAGAATTTTGTTTAGACTTGTGTTTTTGTAGCAACTATCCAACGGAGTGACTAAAATTCAGTTCACGGCTATTTCTCTTAGGATAGCCTTGAAAAATGTTGCTTGTTCAGAGCAAATACTACTACTTGATGGACATGTAACTGTTTAAATTTTAATCATCATGGTGAAGAGTGGGATTTTGGGCGTGGACTGGTGAATTTTAATTAGTTGTATAAGATTTATATTAGGCTAATATTGGAAGATGTTTGGGGTTGGTATCTGTTTATCTCTGTATGATCTAAAGCAGGGGTAGGCAACCTATGGCACGGGTGCCAAAGGCGGCACACAAGCTGATTTTCATTAGCACTCACACTGCCCGGGTCCTGGCCACCAGTCCAGGGGTGGGGGGCCCTTTCCATTTTAATTTAATTTTAAATGAAGCTTCTTATACATTTTAAAAGCCTTATTTGCTTTACATACAATAGTTTAGTTATATATTATAGACTTAGAGAGAGAGACCTTCTAAAAATGTATTACTGGCATGTGAAACCTTAAATTAGAGTTTATAAATGAAGATTCGGCACAGCACTTCTGAAAGATTGCTAACCCCTGATCTAAAGGTATGGCTGGGGGTTTCTAATATTTTATTGCTATTGTATTATATAAATTATATAATGCACCAATGGTCTGATTCAAAGCCACTAAAGTCAATGAAGACTTTCCAATGACTTCAGTGGACACTGCATCAGGTATTCTGTTTCTGAGACAGACACAGTAAAACTTAAATAAATCAGTACAAATGGGCCTTGCCCAAGTTTTTAAAAACATCTGTTAATAATGAACCATAAGCTGCAAGTCTTTCAATTGACAGACCAAAAGGGGTGAAAAATGGGGGGGTGGGGGAGAGAAGTGGAGCCAGCCTACCATCAGTGTGAATAAGTGAGTGTTTTTATCATAAATTCATAAATGTGTAACTTTATCAGTGATTACACTATTGTTTTAATTATAGTAAATACATTACAGTTTGACAAACACATGAGTTTTCTTTTGAGTAAACATGCTGGATGTGAAATTTAGATGATGCTTCCCCTAAGGTAACATCTAACGTGCAATATCCTTTAAGAATGTGAAAGTGGCCACAAATATCTTATAAATCCCAAGAAGCTTGCCAAAGTACTGGTCAGGCTGACAGGCTCAATAAATAGTATTCTATAAGCATTTTTCAAGAGAACTTAAAAACTTAAGAGCAACTACATCTTTGCTGCAGCCTGTCAGAATAACTATGGCCTAAAGTAAAGAGCTACTGAAAAGTCTGATTTTCTTTTTTATTTTCACAATTTCAGATTCTTAGACTGACCACTCTGCCAGAGCATCTATTTATTTAAAAATACTTACACACAATTTCATAGGGATCAAGCATCTTACAGTCAATGTTTAAAGTATACAAGATGAAATCCTGGCCCCCAGTGAAGTCAATGGCAAGCCTTCCATTGACTTCAGTTTGGCCAGGATTTCATCCAGAAAAAAATTCTTGATCTTCAGTAAAGGTTAAACAGAGGTGATAACAGTCCAAGGAATGATGTTACTGCATATTAGGTTACATATTTAAAAAGATAAATAATTACTTACCCCTTTTCATAAGTGAATTCGTCTTTCAGTGAATTAGCTGATGTCTCACCAATAAAGACAGACGGAATATCAATTTTCTTTAAAACTTCAACTGTTCATAAAAAGAACAAAAGACTAGCACTGACATACATAACTCAGTCTCTATGGGCACACCAATAATTAAGACTGTCTCATGATGTCTTCATGGTTCTTTAAAAGACAATCAGTGTGTGGAGTCCTCTTCTAAGATAGATTTAGTATACAATAAGCTATTAACACATTTTGTTAACTAAAGTGTCCACCTACAAAATGATATCCTGTGCTACTAGTAGTGGTATCTTAGAGTTGCTGTCTGTGCAAACATCAACGATAATTCTTCAAAAATATTTAAGATAACAAGAAATCCTTCGGTAAATTACAGTTTAACCAAAGTATCACTAATTATAGTCAGACTGCAGCTGGTATAAATTGGCATAGCTTCATTGACTTGGAGGAGCTACGCTGACTTATACCAGCTGAGGATCTGGTCCTATATGTTCCACATTTTCCTATAAATGAAGGAGTGGAGATGACTTTAGGCTGGAAAAAGTCCAAAAGTAGAAAGGAGGGAATGAGCAAGCCCAACCTCACTATTCACAAGAAATCCAATTGAAGGAAAGCAACATTATTATTTTTCCCCCTGTCACAGAATGCAGTCACAAAAACTTGCAACATTTCTCTTGACCTCAGGTGAGGAACACCCAGTATTAAAAAATACAAGTGAAAGAGAGGAAACAAATATACACATGCTCTACTAACTTACACTGGTTCATTTCAACAGTGCTTCATCTTATTTCAGAAAATATATAAATATTGGTCTTGAATAATACTATATTATATGGTTTGAAATGGAAAGGGTTTCCACAGGCAGGTTTTAACTGTGTAACATTTTTGCACACTTTGAGGTATCACTGGTGCATCTGAAATACAAACAACTTTTTAGAGCTCTACTAACTCAAGAAATCCATACAATACATTTTGTGCTACTCTATGGCCCATCTCAATGTGTCTTACACACAGAAGGAACAACTCACCAAGTGGCTTCAATTCCACTGAATTCAACGGAGTTGCAACTGCTTAAGTCAACAGTGAATTTGGCCTTGTGAGAAAGGGACGTACTAGTTCCTACTTGACAGATGGAGACACAGAAGTATAGAAAGATTAGGGCAGGGGTGGGCAAACTTTTTGGCCCAAGAGCCACATCTGGGTGGGGAAATTGCATGCAGGGCCATGAATGTAAGGCTGGAGCAGGGGGTTGTTGTGTGGCAGGGGGTGCGGAGCGCAGGAGGGGGCTCAGGGCTGAGAGGTGGGGTGCAGGAAGGGTGTGGCAGGGGCTCAGGGCAGGGAGCTAGGATGCAGGAGGGGGTGCAGAGTGCAACAGGGGGGCTGGGGTGCAGGAGGGGTGCAGCAGGGGGCGCAGGGCAGGGGTTGGGGCGCAGGAGGGGTGTGAAATGTACAAGAGGGCTCAGGGCAGGGGGTTGGGGTAAAGGAGGGGTGCAGCAGGGGTTGTGGTGTAGGAGGGGTTCAGGGTGTGGGCTTTGGCCCAGTGCTGCTTACCTGGAGCAGCTCCGGAGTGGCAGCGGCACGCAGCAGGGCTAAGACAGGTTCCCTGCTTGTCCTGGCCCCGTGCCGTGACGCTCCCGGAAGCGGTTGGCACCACATCCCTGATGCCCCTGGGGGAGTGGGTCAGAGGACTCCGGGGCTGCCGTCCCCTGCAGGTGCCTCCCCCGAAGCTCCCATTGGCTGTGGTTCCCCATTCCTGGCCAATGGGAGCTGCGGGGAGCGGTGCCTGGAAGCAAGGGCAGTGCATGGAGCCCTCTGCCCTCCCTTCCCTAAGGGCCACAAGGACTTGGTGCTGGTTGCTTCCAGCAGCAGCTTGGGGCCCACAGCACCATGGGAGTGGCAATCCCACGGGCAAGATCCAAAGTTCTGATGGGACGGATCTGGCCCGGAGGCCGTAGTTTGCCCACCCCTGGGTTAGGGTCTACATTTTCAAAAGCAGACTCTAATTTTGGATCCCCAGTTTGACACTTCAGGCCTGACTCCCAGTCCTGTGCCATAACTATAACTACAGGCTGCCATAAAAGCAAATATATAAAGGTACATACTAAAAGAGAGGTGCAAAATGTAGGGCAGCTAACAACGCAGGCTTCATTTATGTATTAACTAAAGCTGTGTGAAGCGTCTGGGTTTGCTTCCCAGGACTCCTGGGGAACATCTTACGTGGTTTCAGTTCATGCGGATTTGCACGTGTGACTTTAAGTTTCAAGGTTGAATGAATCCAAAGTTCCAGTGAAATTTGGCTGACATCAAAGTGTTCAGGTTTCCCAAAGAAACTGTGGAATCATACTTTTCTGAGTGCAATACAAAAAACAACAGCCCGTGGTTACTTGAAACTGTTTCAAAGGTTTCTTGCAAACTTCTCTTGCATTTTGAGTTTATAACTAAACTTGAAACCAAGCAAGCATCACAAGCTTGGGGATTTCACTGAGAACACTTCACACAGCTTTCCCACAATTTAGTGTTTTGTCTGTTGAAAGTGAATTTCTCAGTTCACTGAAAGGTGTCTCTTTATCTGGAAATAGTGTTTGTTCATAGTTATGTTCCTGTTCAGTACTCAGTCAGTTGAAGAAAAGTGAAGGGAAAAGGATCAAAATATCTCAGAAAACTAACAGCACTAAAGATAGAACCAATATTTGGTATCTATCCAAAATATGCAATAGTAGACACTGAATACTTTTTCTTGGCAACAGTGGGATTATGTGGCAGTGAGCTACTTTAGAGATAAAGAACATTTGAAATCCTCAACAGTAAATCACATGAACACTTTCTCATTAAACACTGAAATACATACCAAAAGAAGAAACTGACATTTCAGCCACCTTGCAAATATGTTCTCAACTTACTAATTAATGAATGTATATGAAAACAGTAAACACTAGAATCGTACCTCTTGTATGCTATGTTTTGGGAATACCTTCATTTATTCCAGTGAAAAATTATACATGTACATGTATAAGCCTTTGGGGGTTATTTAGGTGAACAGACAGCTGTGCATAGAACAGTGAGCATGAAAAGACTCCCTACCCAAAAATTACAATATGTTTTGGATCCTCATCCCATGGAGCAGCAGTAACTATTTTTTTGCTGTATTCCTACTTCAGTAACAACAAAAGAGAACTGACAACATCCCAGATGTTTATTGGGCCAATCACATTCTTCTTGCTCATAAATTTTAACCACTTGACTTCCATGGAAAAGCTGAACCAAAATTTCAACAAGGAGAATAGACGGAACAATGCTTGCACAGAACACAAACACCATAATGGTACAAATACCATATAAAGCATGCACATACATGCACACAGCAGCTTCTAACATCTTAAATATATTAAAACAAAGGGAACTCCTGATTATAATAAACTGAAGTTAATACCATATACTATAGTGGGTGGAATAACATTCAAATAGGAGAGAAGTGATACCTGTACTTACTGTCGTTGGATCCCATGCTAATCAGGTCATCAGAATCAACATTGTGAACTATAGCTGCCTTGTATCCAGCTCTCTGTGCATTTAAAACCTGTAAGTCATGTACAGTACTCGTTATATTTTAATATATCAATCTTCTACAACAAAACAAGATACTAATTTACAACATTCTAGGAGTGCAAATGACTCCACTTTCATTTAGAAATAAGGAATTATTTTTTCAAACAACCACATTTCTAAAATAGGATGCTACTGTACTCCTTCTAAGAAGGCATAAAAATCACTTCTGTGCAGGCAGGTTTCATGTTTACATAATTAGTCCTAAAATCCTTCAACATTAAGATAAAAAGCCTTTGTCATATCTGAAAATCAAGAGAGTAACTTATTTTGATTAATCAGTACTTATCTTTAACCTGACATGTAAGTCATAATCTTTGCCTTTAGATCATGCTTGGATCTCTTTAACTTGTCAGTTCGCAATATCACTAATGTGTCATTATAGTAGTGCAGAATTATGAATATGCACCAGATCCTAAGGTGCAGTGCAAAGCAGCTGCATTGCTGGCATATTTTGGCCTTAAATTCAGCATAGCTAGACATGACTAGATCACCATGGTGCATGATATTCTTCCATAGTACAGAGATGACATAGCAAGTCCTACATCCTCCCTGTTGCCAGCGTAAGGGGTATCGTCATGGCATTGTAGCTCTGGCTATCCTATGCTTCAATGATATGTGGCTGTGAAAGGGCCCCCGGGGTCTGTAAACTGTCTTAAACTATGCCAAAAGATCATCCAGAGACTGCAAAGGCTGTTTTTACAACCCTGTGTAGAACTGCACAGTGAACTCCTGGGCTGTAATTGAGTGATCTGAGCCCATACTTATAAAAATATTTTAGATTGTCAGATCACTTGGGTTGAATATGCATCAGCGGCCCTTTACTTTATCCTCCATTCAAGGTGACTGTGTTGTACACTTATCTTTGGGTAATGTCATCTGCAAGCACAATATTAAACTGACATCTTTATGCTGATACCTCAGATCTACCTCCCTACTCCAGGCCTGTTGTCTCCTGCCCAACCTAAAATCTTGGGCTGTCTCTGACACTTTTTTGTGAATATCTAGCCACCAGCTCAAGCTAAGCATGGCTAAAACTCAGCTCCTAATTTTCCTGCCCAAGCCCTCCCTGCTAGTCTTTTCTCAATCACTCTGGACATCAGGCACCATCCTGCCTGTTACTCTGGTGTGTACCTGGGGATCATTTTCAAATTGGTCCTTACATCTTGTTTATATCTAAATCTTGCTCATTGTTTCTGTGTAACATCTAAAATGCAGCCTTTCCTATCCATCCATGCAGCTAAAATTCTTGTCTCGTTTACTGCAACATTCTTCTCTCTGGACTTGACAAATGCAATCTTTCCCTACTCGTATCCATTCAGAACGTTGCTGCTAAGATCTCTGCCCCAAGCCTGTCACTTTATCATGTCACCCATCTCTCTGAATCCCTCCACTGGCTCCCTCTTCTTTATTAAATCAAACATAAGCTGCTTGTAGTTACTTTAAGACCCTTCATAGTAAAGCTCCATGCTATCAATTGTCTCTTATTTACTATCGAGCTGCCAGTGCTCACCTGCAAACAGGGGCAGCTCCAGGCCCCAGCACACCAAGCGCGTGCTTAGAGCAGCAAGCCGCGGGGGGCGCTCTGCCCTCACCACGAGGGCGGCAGGCAGGCTGCCCTCACCAGCTTGCCTGTGGAGGGTCTGCTGGTTCCACAGCTTCGGTGGACCTCCTGCAGGCATGCCTGCGGAAGGTCCGCTGGTCCTGCAGCTTCGGCAGTCCTCTGAAGCCGCAGGACCAGCGGACCTCCGGAGGCACACCTGCGGGAGGTCCACCGAAGCCACAGGACCAGCGGACCCTCCGCAGGCAAACCGCTGTGCTTGGGGTGGCAAAAACCCTAGAGCCGCCCCTGCCTGCAATTGGCCCATGATGCTATCTTCCACTGCCCACTTGTTACATTTTCAAACACCTTAGTGCTTTATTTCATGTTGCCCCTTGCTATTGGGCAGTGTTCCCCACAAATATCCACAACTGTTATCCATTATTCAAATCTCTTCAGGTGTCTTTTGCTGTGATGCTAACAAAGCCCTTGACAAGTTAGGCTTCTAGTGTACAGAGTGCACTGCTTATCATGAGGACCAATAATATCTCATTATTGAGTTATACTCCACCTATATCATCTGTCTCCTGCCTTATCGTTAGATTGTAAGCCTCTTAGGATAGAAAGTCATCTTGTTCTGAATTTGTAAAGCATCTAGCACAATGAGGTAAATGGAGACCCTGGGTGCTATGGTAATACAAATAATAAATCATCCTCCCAGTCATGAAGAGCTAGACATGTGGCTCCCTCTGGGAAGTGTGCTATCACCACTTTCAAGCTGGCTATAGGGGCCATCAGAGTAGCATCTCCTTCACACTGGACTGAGCTAGCATCTCACATGGGAAACTATTATCATACAAACTTTTGGCCAGCCCATTATAATTTGTCAAGTAGGAGTTAATATGAGCACTTATATTTATTTGACGGGTAAATGCAGTGGATACATCAATTTATCAGCAGTTATTGTCCCACACCAGATACTCCTGTTGGCGCAGACTGTCCCTGTACTCACCACATCTCACATACTATGGTGTGGTACCAGCTCTCACTAAAAAGTCATTATTTGACAACTGCTGTAACACTTCTAAAATTCTATAAGCAGCCCTGCACATACATAGTTACTGTTTGATCCTCTAAAAGGATTCTTCTAGTCAGATTTTAAACATAGTGGGCCAAATTCTTTAATCCTTTCTCTTGTTATCTAGCCATCCATCCACAATTGGCAACTGTGAATTACAGATCTACAGTTCTGTCTCAGATTTCTTCTGCTTATGGTTCAAGCTACAAAAGCAAAGTTAAAGTGCTTTGGACAGTCATTCATCACTTTGGAGATAGAATTAGTTCAATTTAAAGTTTCTAATTTTTTTAATTGTGATTAACTCAAAAATTAATCACGAGTCAACTGCAATTGACAGCCCTAATTATATTAATTGCACTTATAACAATAGAATATCAATTGAAATTTATTAAATATATTTTGATGTTTTCTACATTTTCAATATTGATTTCAATTACAACACAGAATACAAAGTGCACAGTGCTCACTTTATATTTTTTTATTACAAATATATGCACTGTAAAAATCGTAAACAAAAGAAATAGTATTTTTCAATTCACCTGATATAAGTATTGAAGTGCAATCTCTTTATCATGAAAGTGTAACTTACAAATGTAGGGTTTTCGGGGTTCTTTTGGTTACATAACTGCATTCAAAAACAAAACAGTCTAAAACTTTACAGCCTACAAGTCCACATAGTCCTACTACTTATTCTGACAATCACTGTAACAAACAAGTTTGTTTACATTGACAGGAGATACTGCTGCCTGCTTCTCGTTTACAGTATCACCTGAAAGTGAGAACATGTGTTCACATGGCACTGTTGTAGCTGGCATTGCAAGATATTCACATGCCAGATGCATTAAAGATTCTTGCCACCCTTCCAGCGGACATGCTTCCATGCTGATGATGGGTTCTGCTTGATAACGATCCAAAGCAGTGCAGACTGACGCATGTTCATTTTCATCAACTGAGTCAGACGCCACCAGCAGAAGGTTTGTTTTCCTTTTTTGGTGGTTTGGGTTCTGTAGTTTCCGCATCGGAGTGTTGCTCTTTGAAGACTTTTAAAAGCATGCTCCACACCTTGTCCCTCTCAGATTTTGGATGGCATTTCAGATTCTTAAACCAGGGGTCAAGTGCTGTAGCTATTTTTAGAAATCTCACATCGGTACCTTCTTTGCGTTTTGTCAAATCTGCTGTGAAAGTGTTCTTAAAACGAACATGTGCTGGGTCATCGTCTGAGACCGCTATAATATGAAATATATGAGGAATGCGGGTAAAACATACAATTCTCCCCCCAAGGAGTACAGTCACAAATTTAATTGACGCATTATTTTTTTTTAATGAGTATCATCAGCATGGAAGTATGTCCTCTGGAATGGTGGCCGAAGCATGGAACAGGCATACAAATGTTTAGAATATCTGGCTACAAAAGTGCCATGTGAACACCTGTTCTCACTTTCAGGTGACATTGTAAACAAGAAGCAGGCAGCAGTATCTCCCATCAATGTAAACAAACTTGTTTGTTATAGTGATTGGCAGAATAAGAAGTAGGACTGAGTGGACTTGTAGGCTTGACAGTGTTACATTGTTTTATTGTTGAATGCAGCTTTTTTTATATACATCTCTACCTCAATATAACGCAACCCGATATAACACGAATTCAGATATAACGTGGTAAAGCAGTGCTCTGGGGGGGCGGGGTTGCGCACTCAGGCGGATCAAAGCAAGTTCGATATAACGCAGTTTCACCTATAACGCAGTACGATTTTTGGCTCCCGAGGACAGCATTCTATCGAGGTAGAGGTGTAATTCTACATTTGTAAGTTCAACTTTCATTATAGATTGCACTATAGTACTTGTATGAGGTGAATTACAAATATTTGCACTGTAAAAACAAAATATTTTTCAATCAAAAATAAATATAAAGTAAGCACTATACACTTTGTATTCTGTGGTATAATTGAAATTAATATATTTGAAAATGTATTTAATATCCAAAAATATTTAAAATAAATGGTATTCCATTGTTTAACTGTGCACTTAATCTTTTTAATCGCTTGATAGCCTAAATATAATACATATAGTATTTGGATCCAAATTTTAAAAATTACTTTCTTCCTTCCTTCCCTTTCTGTTTTCCTGCCCTATGAAAAGCAGCCCCTATTCAACCATCAAAGGAGCAGTAGTTTCCCTTGGGTTGCCACAATGGTGATAACTGCTCCCTAAGCTGCCATTGTGAAGCAATAACTTCATTCAGTCATGACAGCAGCAATCTACTAGGGATGAGCAGTTTCTCGTTTGGTAGGATTTGATAATTCGGTGGTGTGAATTTAATCTCTTGCATTATCAGTGTTTATTGCATGGGTTCCAGTGTGTTCCATGCATCACCCTAACAAAATATGGGCTTACTAAAAGTACTTTGATGCTATATTCCTCATAAGGATATAGCCTACGTATCCCATTGTCTGGTAATCCTTATGCTTATAAGATACATGCTGACCAGTTAATGTTGAAGACAGGGACTTTTCCAGCAGACTAATAGCTGCTGCAGCAACTATACTGCATAGAGCTGTTCAAAGATTTCTGTATTTTTGAAGGAAGCACATTTGGTCTAGAGTCAAGACCTGTATCTTCAAAACTAGAAAAAATATAGCCAGATTTCACATCCCAAGGGACTGAAATCATGGTGTGGAAGATGTTAATGATCTTAGTTTTCCAGTTTTACATTAGTAATTCTAAAAACCAGAGTCTCCAGGCCAAGCCTGAAAACGGAGACCTTCATAGTATAGCTGCGCGATGGCCTTGTGGATAAAGATGACTTCAAAGTGAAGACAAAATAAAGAGATGGAAAGGAAGTGAAAAAAAAAGACTTGCCAAAAATATCACTCACCAAAATGGCATAAAGGTCAAAGCCAACGAGGGAGTGTTCATCAAGTTATTTGCACTCTTTACTTTGTCTATAGTAGCACTTGTTCTTAATCTTGATCATAGAATCACAGAATATCAGGGTTGGAAGGGACCTCAGGAGGTCATCTAGTCCAACCCCCTGCTCAAAGCAGGACCAATCCCCAACTAAATCATCCCAGCCAGGCCTTCGTCAAGCCTGGCCTTAAAAACCTCTAAGCAAGGAGATTCCACCACCTCCCTAGATAACCCATTCCAGCGTTTCACCATCCTCCTAGTGAAAAAGTTTTTCCTAATATCCAACCTAAACCTCTCCCAATGCAACTTGAGACCATTACTCCTTGTTCCATCATCTGCTGCCACTGAGAACAGTCTAGATCCATCCTCTTTAGAACCCCTTTTCTTCTGCAGACTAAACATTCCCAGTTCCCTCAGCCTCTCCTCATAAGTCATGTGCTCCAGCCCCCTAATTATTTTTGTTGCCCTCTGCTGGACTCTTTCCAATTTTTCCCTTCTTGTAGTGGGGGCCCAAAACTGGACACAGTGCTCCAGATGAGGCCTCACCAATGCGCCGAATAGAGGGGAATGATCACTTCCCTCGATCTGCTGGCCCTACCTATTACAGCCCAAAATGCTGTTAGCCTTCTTGGCAACAAGGGTCCCACTGTTGACTCATATCCAGCTTCTTGTCCACTGTCACCCCCTAGGTCCTTTTCATCCACGTCTCTCCAATAAAAATGATCAGATAGGGTGGGAGAGGTATTCTTTTATTGGACCAACTTCTGTTGCTGAAAGAAGCTTTTGAGCTCTGTGAAAGCTCAAGCTTGTCTCCCTCACCAACAGAAGTTGGTCCAATATATTACCTCATCTACCTTCTCTAATATCCTGGTACAAACATTGCTACAAGACTGCACACAATTATCAGTTATTATTCATCCATAGAGAAAAATTTCTTATTGTGAGACTTATACATTTATTTAACATGCCTTATTGGAAAAGGTGGTCACTACACGGAATATTTTCTTCACCAAAGGTAGCAAATAATTCACACCACACTAAACTTTTAATTCGTTATAAATGTCTATGTGGCTTAAATTACATATCACTTTGAATGATTTTTGTAGACACTGTCAAACTGTTAGCTGAAACTAGCTGAAACTTATGAGGAAAGGCTGAGGGAACTGGGATTGTTTAGTCTGCAGAAGAAAAGAATGAGGGGGGATTTGATAGCTGCTTTCAACTACCTGAAAGGGGGTTCCAAAGAGGATGGATCTAGACTGTTCTCAAATTCCTCTTTTTTAGAATAAAAGCTTAAACTTTTCAAAAGTATTGAAGGCACTTGGGGTCCTAAACTGACTTTTGATAGAACTTAGCTCCTGAGTCAATTACGCACACTTAAAAATTTTACCCCGAATCTCTCAAAGAGTGAATCCAGTTAATGGTCATCTGATGTAAAATCAGAACTGCCCTTTCAATGTTTTCTTACTTCGTTTTGTTCCAGTTAAAATTTTAATTCCTAACTTATTGTCCAAGTGAAGTAGTAAAGTGAAAATGAAATTGTCTTTTTTTGTTGAAGCCAGGAAAAATCCAAGAATTAAACAAAGCCACAAACATGAAAGTAAACTTTAAGACATTCTTTCAGTTTTAATCTAAGCAGGAGTTCCCAAACTGTAGTACATCCACTGGTGATATATGAACTTGATGTTTCATCAATTCACGTCACAACAATTTAAAGACGGTATGTGAACCAATAAAGTTTGGAAACTGCTGGAAGGTGTTATTTTCAACGTAGATGTGGACATTTGTCTCTTATAGGATTTTTAAGAAGACAGCATTCCTTTAAAATCAAAGCTACATGTGTTCACAGAATCTTTAGCAGATAGCATAAAACTCAAAACATTCAGGAGTTTGATTAACATACAGGATACCCTGCACAGGGAGGACAAAAAAGGAAAGCTCTCCCATATTTACAAACCAACCCACGTGTGTCAAAAAATTCTATTTTAAACAGTTTAAACAAAGTAACAGCTGTTCTTTTTAAGAATACAAGATGCCAATATAATCTAATTCTCTTTATAAGAACTATATGTGACAGGCTGCACATTTACAAAATGCACTACCACCACACACATGGTTTGAAGAGGAAACGAAAGGACTCCCTTAAGAGAAGGAAGATTAATGAATAACAAAACATGCAAAGCAACCCACACCTAAAACACGAAATACTATCTGGAAGACGTGTGATTAAGCGTTTCTGAGCAATATGAATAAGCATAGCTTCAAAACTAGAACACAGTCTTGACAAATGTTTCAAAGAAAATTGTGTTTGGAACTTAAAATCATATGCTATTTCTGATGATTTAGTCTTTTATTTTACATATCCATCAAAAGCTCATTCTGCTCCCACTAATGTTAATACAGATTTTCCCACTTACCTTAGTAGGATTAGGATTAGGTCCCAAATGTATGGTAAAGTTAAACTATGTATGGCCCAATTCTGCTGAAGTTAAGCAGTATCTTACACCACAAGAGATCCTATTGAAATCAATTGAGTAAGCTACTAATTCAACCTGAGTAGTGGTAGCAACGCCTTTATGATTAGTAGCTGAGACCTTGGCCAATTTAGTGTTAGAAGTACTCTTATGTCCTACCAACTCCAAGGATGGGTTCGCTATGTGCACTGTGATGGGGCAAGGCCAGATGGCTACAGTAAAGTACTGAGAAACAGGTATGTTAGCCCCAGGCTAAACAAATCCCTAGGACTATGGTAACCAAATGGCAGTTGCTCCAACTGCTGGAGGATTGAGGAGGACCAAGCGTTATTCAGACACCAGGAGGAAGAGGAAGGTCCTGTGGTGAGGATAAAGAAGGTGTTTGGAGGAGGCCATGGGGAAGTAGCCCAGGGAGTTGTAGCTGTCATGCAGCTGTTACAGGAGGCACTATAGACAGCTGCGATCCACAGGGCCCCGGGCTGGAACCCGGAGTAGAGGGTGGGCCCGGGTTCCCCCCCCAAACCTCCCAACTCCTGATCAGACACAGGAGGAGCTGACCCAGACTGTGGGTTCTGCAAGAGGGGAAGACCACTGAGGTGAACAAATCTGCCAATAAGCGCAGGACCCACCAAGGTAGAGGAGGAACTTTGTCACAGCACCCACAGAAATGCACATATGGGTGGGTGCTGGCTTCAGGGTTTTGCTATCACAAATGAGTGTAAGTGGAAGGATGTGCTTATGGATAGGCTGTAAGGGGAGCGAGGCATCTGTAGATGTGATGTGATGTAGGTCAGGAATGGTTCTACACTGTCCCAAAAAACACTGGGGTTCAGTTTCTGCTCCTGGTATCCTGTATTTTTCCAGGCCAGCAGAGCCAACTCACTCAGAAGGGAATACATTGCATTGCTCAGCAGGGTCACTTTAACAGAATAAGGAATTACATTCTGCCTTCTTTGGCCAGAATGATAATGTTATCATGAAGTGGGGCCATGAGAGTATGAGGCAGAAGAAAATGGAAATAAATCCTCAAGACTCCTTCCTGAATTTAGAAGGCTTCTCCATGGAGGGTCACATGCAACCCCATCCGTCCATTCTGTTCTGAACCAGAAGTGAATGTCTACCTAGGTGCATTAGTCTCTTATAACTAAAAATTTTCTATACTTCCCTCCCAAGTTTTAGCTATTTTGAAACTCAATACTTTTAAATCAATTTATTTATTCCCTCTCTCCTACCCATTCCAATGGAACAACAATCCATTGTGTATATTTACAAGATGCAGAAAAACTCAACCTAGTCAGAGGAAAGCAGACTTTGGACTCAAATAAGATTCACTTATTAAAAAAGCTATGCTTTTTATGGAACTGAGAGATCTGACCCTTAATCCTGCTATTTTTCTACATCTTTCTCCTGTCATGTAGACTTTGTTTTATTTCTCCATCAGATGTTGGTTTTAGCCCATATGCTACATTACTCTCTGGCTTTTTCTCTACTCCATCTATATTAATATGATTACTGATATATAACATTGATCCTGGTTTCGATTTCAAAGAATTTCTTTTCCACTCTCCATATGCCAGCATTCTGTCTTATATAGCATACAAAAGATTACATAAATACACACTGCTGTCATAGTTTTGGTTTAATTATGTCTAGGATGACCAGATAGCAAGAGTAAAAATTGAGATGGGGTGGGGGGTAATAGGTGCCTATATAAGACAAAGCCCTGAATATCTGGACTGTCCCTATAAAACTGGACATCTGGTCACCCCAATTATGTCCCATTGTATCGTCCCCACAGATGACCAGATCAAACCAACTAATTTACACCAATATAAAGCTTCCCAGTCAAAGCCTTAAAAATCCTATTTCCACTTTATTGAAGAATGCTTTTTTATACAATATAAAGAACTGCATTCTTTACATATCAAAGACAAAGAAATTACAGTATGTGAAGCCCATGTAAAGACACAATACAGTTTGCATGACACTGAACTAGTCTCTGGGGTATGTAACGAACCCTCAATGTGCAAAGTGTATATACTGATGTTAAGATCTGTTGATATTTTGGGGAGAGTTCATGCGAGTCCCATTGAGGTAACTTGTTTCAAACTCTAGAGGATGAAAATTGGCTTCTGATAACCTAGAGAAGATATTACAAAAGTAGTGGATGAAAGGCCTCTCAAACCAGTCAAAGTAATAAAAATCAGCTCAATCAAATGCCAGAATGAATGAATAAATCTGAGCAAAATGACAGTTAAAACTAAGAATTTACTAGTAAATTTTATAGCATCATTATACCTACAAGCTGTTGAAATTTCCTGTAACATTAATAACTTATCTCTAAAAATCTGCTTTTTTTAAACTTCAATGAAAATTGGGTTTCAGGACTGAAGAATGTGGGATATGCATGAAGCAGTTATCCAATGTGCTTGCTTGTTGCACAGAAAAGAAGACCTAGAAGGGGAACCACAGCAAAATATTCATATTGGGCCTCATCCAAGTGTACTCAAGTCGGAGGAAAGACTTCCCTTGACTTCAATGGCTGTTGAATCAGGCTCACTGTTTGTCAAAGTCAGAGCTGTCAAAGTAGCTTTCACACTTCTGATCGGTGCCTTTTTAGCTTTCTTAATACACGGAGATGCTGACAAACTGCACTGCTGCAGCATGATGGGAAGACAAAGGCTTAAATTTCTTCCAAGTCCTTTCACCAAGTAAGTGGTGCTCTTATTTGGTGCAAGTGCTTAGCAGTACTGGGTACTTGGTGGAAGGAGCTGCTTTTACCATGGAAAGATAAGGTTGTTATGGGCTGCTCTTGAGAAGGGCTAAGCACCCTCAAACCCTCTTAAATCAATAGGAATTGAGAGTGCTTAGCATCACCTTGACTCTGACAACACTTCTAGTTTTCAAATTCACATGCAAATCTGAGCCTCCAGTTCTGAAATCCTACTCTGTCTGGATTACAGTCCGTTCTTTGCTGGCAACCGTAAGTACCTCTGATGGTAACACAAATCAAAACAGTGGTCTGTAATATGCATTACTTTCCGATCTGACTGAGGAGTCACTATGAAGACCAGATAAGTAGCATCTGTGAGAGCGTTATGTTTTCAGCTGAGAAGGATGAAAGCTGAACCTACATCAGCAGAAGGAAATTCCTGGAAATGAACTGAGTGTTCTGATACTGTAAAAAATCCCACTGATGTCAGAGGGCATAAAACTGAACAGAATTTCTCCTACAAGGGGCTAAATTCTAACAGCAATTACACCTGTGCAAACTTGAAATAAGGTCTCAGTGGTGGTTCCATGGATCTTAACTGCTCTAACTGAAACACAAATCTGGCCCTTACTCCTTAATTTGATCACTTTCCCACTGAAGTCATGGCTACTTATCTTAACAGAACTTACATAATTCTTACTTAATTCTCTAATTTGATCATTACTGGCTGTATTAACCCTTACTAAAAGCTGTGTTAGGTTTTTACAAGAAAATTCCTAGCAGAGCTAGTGAACAAGACCAGGAACATACTGGTGTGACCCACGATGCCCAGGGCAGCCCTCACTGGAAATGCCAAGGTCAGGACAGGCTGCTGTCATAAGTAGATAGGTAAGGTAAGGGTTAAGTTTCTTTTACCTGGAAAGGGTAACCAAACACCTGACCAGAGGACCAATCAGAGAACTGGATGGTTTAAAGTCAGGGGCGGGAATTTGTATACTCGGGGTCTTTTTTGTTTTCTCGGCTGTGAGTAAACAAGGTTTCCTCCTAACTCCTTCTTATTTCAAATATTATACCAAAAGTCTGTGAGTACAAAGGAACCCCCAAAGCAATTCGGCTATGAGGAGCTTTGGGTTGTACGAATAGATGTGGATGGCTGTGTCTTTTGTTGTTTTCTCGGCTGTGAGTTAACAAGCTTCCTCCTAACTGCATCTTATCTCCAAGTGTCTCCTACACATCTGTGAGTACAAAGGAACCCCAAGCAATTCGGCTATGAGGAGCTTTGGGTTGTATTTACATGTATGTGGATTGGTTGGACTGGTTTAATCGGGCTATCTTTTAAATCAGACTGTTTCTTCATATTTTCTTATAAGCAAGAGCCTGTATTGAGTTTCTTAATGCAAGATTATTGTTTATATTTTCCTTCTTTTTTTTCTATAAAGTTTTCTTTTTAAACCTTGTGAAAGTTTCTTTTTCTAGTAAGGCAGAGAAAGTGAAACCTCTGTATCAGGTACCTGTCTCCCTCACGGGAAGGCAGGCACGGGGAAAGGCAAAGCCAAGCTGTTGGTATTTTGCATCTCAATTGTCCTGAGGGTAGAGAACGCTTATCTCTTGGGAAGCAGAGAAACCGGTTTCTTGATACTCGCAGGCTAGACCAAGAGGCAAGCCTGGGAAGGAGGGGGGAAGGGATTTTCTCCCCTGCTTTTAGCATCCAAGGGATTTGGAATCTGGGTGTCCCACCAAGGGAGGGTTGGGGACACCAGAGAGAGGAAAGGGGGGATCAGGCCCCATCAATTCCTGATCTGGTGGCAGCGAGAATATCCAAGCTGGTAGTGAGCTTGGGGGAGTTTCAGGTAAGCCCCCAGATTTTGGACGCAAAAGTCCAGGTTTGGGACAGGACCAGATTGTGGACGCTAAAGTTCAGGTCTGGGACTGGGAGGCTAGATTACCACAGCTGCAAAAGGGAGAGCAGATACCCACCAGTCTTGAGAGTAACACTGAAGTTATTCTCCTCAACCAGTCACAAATTGTGCTTCTGATCCCCCACACTGGTTATCAAGAAGCAAAAAAGAAATCACAGCGCCCTTTATGCATGCCAGTTCTCTGGCTTCCATAAGCACATAAGTCCAGTACAATGAGAAGTTATTTTAAACTCTGCTCACATATACACAAATGTTCTTCTGACCCCAAAGGGTCAGCCACGTCATCAGGTCAGTATAGATTTGGCTCTTACCCAAAATACCACGCTGGCAGCCAATCCTTCAGTGTCTAAAACTAAAGGCTTATTACAAAGGAAAAGGAAAGAACAAGAAGAGAGATGGTAAAACAGTCACATACAAAGACTTCAAAGTCCATATATCAGGTTCCTAGCAGTACTGGTGAGTTTGCTGGCTTGAAAGTCCCCCTGGAATACACCCACAGCTTGGATGGGTCATTCAGTCCTTTGTGCAGAGCTTCAGTTTGTAGCAAAGTTCCTCCAGAGGTAAGAAGCAGGATTGAAGACAAAATGGAGAAAATGCAACTGTCTTTTATAGTCTCTTGCCATGTGGCCTACGCTTCCTTTGTTTCAAACACAAGCTGTCCAGCACATGGCTTGAAAGCCTCAGAGTTCTGTCCATAGGCATGTCCCTGCATGCCTAGCTGAGTCATAAGGTGTATCTGCCTTCTCTCAGTGGGTCAGTTGTATAGTTGATGGCTCTGGATGGTACATCAAGCAGGCTTGGCAGTGCTGATGCCAAACTGTCTGGGGGTGTCACCCAGAAGCACAGCACAAGTTTTGAAACAGACATATATACATATCTATAACCCATTATGCAAAGGTGATACAAACACATAAATGAGATTATCACATCTGGCAAATTAGGCCATGTAAGGTATCTGCAAAAATGTTATATCTGGCATAACTCATTACAATTTTACAGTATTTATATTCATAATATCCTCAAGTGTCCCCCAGATTCCATACAGTGTCACAGTTGGTATGTATTCTGGAGTATATAAAATAAGAGCACAGCCACATTAGCAAAGGTTAATGAATTTCTCTCTTTAAACCACCTATCACATAGTAATAATTCACTCATTTCAATGGAGCATTTAAATTTCTCTGATTTCAACAATGTTACTTTTCTTCTCAGCTATTCTACTGGGTCCCAGTTCACCTTAAAATTAGGTTACAATGATTTCTGCTGACTTTTAAAGCCCAGTAAAGCCTCTTTAATTTGCACAGATTGGGAGACCCAATGCAAATGAGTGAATTGAGGGAATTAATAAGGAAAAGAACCACGTAGTTTGACAACTGTAGTTTACTTTCACTTACTCATAATACCTAACTTCCAGTTTAAAAGCATATTTTGTTAATAAACTTAGTATATGAAACCATAGGGCTGCCTCTGCTATTAAACCTCTAAGAGGGCAAAGCTTGCCAATTTTTTTAGCAGATTATAAAATACACAGATGAGAAAAGCACTGCAGCTTCAGTTCCTTCATCATTCACGTTTGTTCCTTTCTTGCCCCCATCAGTTGTCTTACTAGTAATAAAATATATCTGGAGGATGTCCAGGATATGAGAGGCTAAATACAGAGACGAATACACCGGTGTAGAAGGAGTCAAATATTGTCATTTCATCCCTTTCCTGTGTATATGTTTATGAATCCCTTAAATTTATGCCTCATTTTGCACCAACGCATCACATCTACAGGTATGTCTACACTGGCCACGTTACAGCCACAGCAGCAAGCTCTGGCATTTTTTAAAAAACCCACCCCAAATGAGCGGTGGTTGCTTTATCGCTGGGAGCGTGGCTCCTGGCAATAAACTGCAGTCTATATTGGCGCTTTTCAGCACTAAAACTTTTGTCACTCAGGCGGTAATCATTGTTTTTTCACACCCTTGAACGATTAAAGTTTTAGCATTGAAAGTGGCAGTGTAGACCCAGCCTAAATTGGGGAGTTGTACAAACATAACTACACCAATGCAAAAATCCCTTTTGTAAGAAAGGGCAAGTATGCTTACGATTCACAACCACTTACCAATACAGCAGCATGCACAAAGGGGGAATGTATATGACAGCTGTGCATGCACATGGGTTAACTTACCACTATAGCTTTTAGAGATGCATTTTTGAGTACTCAACTATCTATTGTGTATGAAATCTAAAATATGTTTGTCTGTTTTACAACGTCAATGTCAATGCAAATTATGAGACGTTTCAAGGATATTCACTTTGGCCAGGAGCAAATGAATTTATACTTCAATGAAAAATCCTGCCATTGACTCAGTATGTACTATTTTAATATATTTTGCAATAAACACCACAAATTTGTTCCTATTCAATTTAATTTAATGAAGGAACTGTCCAAAATGCGAAGTCTCTATTCTTGTGTAAAACTGAGTTTGAGAAAACAGACCTGATTCTCACTTACATCATAGCCTCTTTTTGCCGGAGTCATGTACAGGGACCTTGATGTAAGCGAATCAGCCTCCACAAAGCAACAGAAATGTGACAAAATGAACAAAATTGAATCCACCTTTCCCATGAAGTCCCCAATTAAAACCATCAGTGTATATTGTTGAAAGGGGAAATAATTTGGTTTCTGTAATACAATACCTCATCAGGACTTGCTTACAAAATAGTTTTCTAATCAGAAGAAATCTGTTCCCTTGGTGGATCTCAGATATTATCCTGTAATTTATCATTGTTAAAGATGACTAAACTGCCTAAAGCTTTAATCCTATCACAGGATCCACTACTGTGGACCCTTTATGCTTAGAGAACTGTCTCATTCTCCCTTGATATATGGTAGATTTACAGGCATAACTGTCACCAAGGTAGATGGTAATTCTTTGTGTGTATATTCCCCCATATATCAGATCAATAGTTCCATTAGCTGTAAGAGCTCTTACATATATTTGTAAGAACACTATATTGTAGCCAGAGAGCATGATACAAAGCCCACTGCAGTAAATGGAATCTTTCTGCGTCTGATCCACTGAACTCAATTGAAAGACTGGGATTATGGTCCTATCATGCCCCTAGACATGCTGATAGTTCTGAGCCTACTTCAGAAAAAGTAGCATAATATTTATGTATGAAACTAAAGTTAATGCTCTCTAGGCAAAGGTTCTGTGAACGGATGCAAATCATTCTTACCAGTCATTACAGCTTTAAAATGAAGGCACTCTGGAAATAAAAATTTCAACTCCAGTTTCAACTAAAGTTTCAGTTTAATAAAAGGATTTTTGGAGTCTATATGCTGGATCAATGTTCTCTTCTCTAAATGCTATGGCCCAGCTAACCTTCACCCACTTGCTGTCCCATCCATAGTGTTTCTGGCAGACTAGAAGGATAGAAATACAGAGCTAGGGATCATGCTCCTTATACAGAGAACACCCAACTCCAGTTGCATAGCCAGAATCTGTGTCACCACACACTGATCTAAAATGGATGGATCAGAATAAGGCTGATTTAAAATTCTGCAAAAATATTCATTGTTGTTCATTCTTATCCTTTCATTCAAAAGTCCCAGTCCATGGGTTTTCTATTATCCAGTTGATATAATGACCAGATTGCGATGTACTTAATCCTGCTGAATAGTTGCTTATATCAAAACTATAAAAACTCCATGGTTCACCTGTGCTACAAGAACTGTTTTTCTGCATATAAAAGCCTGAGCCCACATTAGGGGATAGCAAGCAGGGCAATTGCCCAGGGCCTTGTGCCACAGAGGCCTCCGCAAAGCTAGGTTGCTCAGGGCCTTAGGCTTTAGCCCCATCCAGTGGGCTTTGTGCTCTAAGCCCCGGCAAGTCTAATGCCAGCCCGGCTTGGTGGACTCCCTGAAACGTGCTCGTGGCATCTTCCCTCCCACCCCCCAGGGCTCCAGACCCCTGGTTGCTGAGGGCAATATAATGCACTGCATTATTAACTTAGAAACTGATGCCTTTAAGATGGGACTTATGTTCTTATGACAGTCGTTCCAAACTTGTTTTGCTGCTTGTGCAGGGAAAGCCCCTGGCAGGCCAGGCCGGTTTGTTTACCTGCTGCGTCCACAGGTTCGGTTGATCCTGGCTCCCACGGGCTGCAGTTCGCTGCTCCAGGCCAATGGGAGCTGTTAGAAGTGGCGGCCAGCATATTCCTTGGCCTGCGCCGCTTCCAACAGCTCCCATTGGCCTGGAGCAGCAAACTGCAGCCAGTGGGAGCTGCGATCGGCTGAACAAGTTTGGGAACCACTGTCTTGTGACATAAAAGCAAAATCTGTCTTCCGCCTGCTTGTGGTAATTAAAGATACTATGGCACTTTTTAGAAAAATGCAGGGGCCAAAGCAGTAGTGTAGTTGTGGGTGTACTGACTTCTCAGTGGGGGAAGACGAAGTTGAGCGTAGATTAGTCCACCACTTTTTAACTGCTACACCACTGGCTCAAACCCAGCATCATGGCCAAAAGCCCCTAACTCCAACATTCTGGCTGCTGCAATTCTCTCTGCAATTTCAATAGAGTAGGGGGTGGGGTGGGGCATTCTTTTTATTTTCTTTCCTAATTACCTGAGTAGTTATCGTACATTATTAAACTGTTGCAAGTCAGACTAAAGGTGGCTGCATTTCAGTGGCGGAAGAATGAATCCATATGTTTAAATACATAGATTACTGACCTAAATCAAAGTGCTTTGGAAGCCTTGAGGATTCAGTATCATACCTAACACTTTAGTCCTATGTTCCTGTTACAATCAACTACAGCCTTAAAAGCACTGGAGACTGCTGAACACATGGTCAGTGCTGAAAAAATTAATAATGCTGTACTTCTAGAATTAAAAAAAAAAGAGTATTCACAGATGCCTAATTAACCCTGTCTACACACAGGTACAATTTTACAAATCACTTGGAGGCATTAGGGCAGACTCCCAGCTGTTTTAGGCACAGTGAGTTGAGGCTGCAGGGGAGGGAGGGACAGGAAGGGAGAGGCCAGGGGCTAGCCTCCTAAGCCGAGAGCTCAAGGGCCAGGCAGGACAGTCCTGTGGGCCATCGTAGTTTGCCCACCTCTGGTTTAGCATCAAAGTTATGGGTAAAATGAGGTTTTGATGTGAAACCAGGTGAAATTTAGTGATTTCAACTCTGTTGGAATGTGAAGTTGCTGGAAAAGGTGCAAGCCCAAGTTAATCAAAACAACCACAAGCCCATACTTCTTCCTTTGTGTCTTAAGGCATGGGTGGGGACTTAGAGCTGGGTTCAGTTCCTGACTCTGCCACAAACATGCCTCTGACTTTAGGTAAGGCACTTATCCTATCTGTAAAATGCTGATAGCAGTATTTTCCATTCTTCCCAGTGATACTGAGGCTAAATTAAATGTATGTGAGGTGCTCAGACACCAAGAGGGCATATAAATGGGTGGGACATATAAATACATAGGTACTTGTTAACTGTGTAGTTTTACCCATATCTTTCTGCTAGCATGTATGTAACATGATCTGTGAATGCATCACTTCCACAAGTACTTTATTTTTGTGTTGTAATAGGTGTGCAAATCTTGCTTGTGTAAAATTAAATTTTAAAAATGGATTGTTCACAAACAAGGGCAGTTTACGGCTACAGGAGAGACAAATACATACACAACCATTTCAATACATAAATGGGTCATATTTAGGCTAGGATTCCTCTGCTCAACATCCTGATAGAGATCAGCCTTAGATGCAGATTCCTACTATTTGTTCCCACCCCTGAAACTGAATTTCAGCCACTTGAGGTCAAGAGCTCCTTGTACTCCAACAGCCTTTCCTGGTGTTCTTTACACTGCATCTGGTCAGCTGTTATAGTTCTGCAGAATTCCCAGCAGACTTGCAATCAGACAGCAGCTCTAGCACTCCCTCCAACTCTTTCACAGTTTTTGAATGGTAGCTTAGCAACAAAGGATTTTCCTGTGAAGGTCCTGAGACTGCTCCCTGTCTTTCCTGAATCCATCTGACCAGGTACACACATATTAGGTCAAACTACAGAGAAGCTAGAATGTCATAGTAACTGTCATAGCCATTGATTCCATTACCTATTCAATGATAGGACACATTAAAAACACCTAAATGTGAAATGCACAAATGTGTAGCATGAAAACTAAACATCAGTTAATTGAGTTTTTTGTCATAATGAAGGAAAGCAACTGAAATCTGCTAAAATTCACTGTTAGCAAACCTGAGCCCAAACGATGGCTCTTAGACGTAGTGATGTGCTGGTGGCAAAGGTGACTACCCATAGTACCCAAGTCACAGTGGAAGAAGGTATTATCCTTAAAACCAGAGATGTGACTAAATACAGATACAGCACATTGCAAAACAATCTCCCCCATGTACACCAATGCACTTTTTTTGTGACACTCCCCCTTCAGTCTGCTCCTATAATCAAAAACCACCCTCAATTATTCCAGTGAATTAGGCCCCAAAGAGGAAGGCTATAATTATAAAGAACAGACAGTGAAGGTATTCGGGACTTAAAACAAAGGAGAATTACATGCGTGTGAGCAGGGCAAGACACAGTATGGTGGACACTGGACAGAAATCCATAAGGGAACTTGAAATGTCAACCAGCATCAAGATCAGAGTATACTGTTACAGTAAACTGGCTTTCTGTGGAAAACAAGGAAGACGAATTTACTTAGGTATTAAACTCTTAGAGGACAGAAAATGGATGTTCAAGGGCTATTTGAACAAGTGTTAAATACAAGAACAAAAGGGATATTGCTAGGTAAAAACCAAATTAAGATGGAATTCTTTACTCAGAGGAAACATAAGTTATGAAATAAACTACCTTTATTAAGGCAAGGGGAAAGAGGTACTAATATGTTAGGTGTTTCGCAATTATGAAATGTTTCACAGACTTGCTAGTGCAAAACTATAAAAAAATATCAAAATGCATCAGAAATATAACAACTAGACTGTGTGGGGAGGTTGCAGGGGCTGTTGACTTCTGAAATATACATGATGGGCTGGCGAGCTATGATGAAGCACCAGACAGTCGGGAAAAGGAAGTGCTGCAGTACTTCTACCTTCATGGTTGGCAGCATTGCAGTCAACTCCTCAGTCTGGCCTGATAGTGCATTAGTGGGTGTAGCATACTGAGAAGCCTGGCTGTAGGTGGGAGGAGAGAGAGATACAGTGGGGAAGTAAGCGAACAAGGCGACAAAAGGAGGAAAACGGGAAGTGAAAGAAGAAAGGGAAAGCACTATAACCATGGGGATTAAAATGCTTCCACCCTGCATCTTTTTTCCAAGAAGGATGTTGAGCACATGATCAATCTCAGAAAGCCCTGATTCATGCTGATTCCTCTTGAGGGCTCATTACAGTGAGGTGTGCACACAGTGGGAATGAAAGAGCAAAATGGCTGACCAGCAAAAAGATAAGGTGGGCAAGGTAACACCTTTTACTGGACCAATTTCTGTTAGTGAGAGACAAGCTTCGAGCTTACGCAGCATTCTGTAAACATAAAAACTTGTCTCTCACTAACAGAAGTTTGGGAAGTAAAAGCTATTACCTCACCCACTTTCTCTATAATATCATGGGATCAACACAGCTACAACAGTACTACAAAGAGCAAAATGGACTAGAAATAAAATGGAGGCTATATTAGTCTATACGTTAATCACTTTTTACACACAAGCCTATCTGTACCTTGAATAATCATTTGCTTTTTATACTCCTCACTCAAGCAATTATTAACCAAAATCTTGCCACACTGATTTCAATGATAGGTTCTAAAAGGCAGCAAGCAGCATAGAAATGTCAACACTTTGTATGAGTTTTTCTTTAGATGACTTGTATTGTGGATGTTCAGTCCCACTGTAGACCAGCAATAATGCTTGTGATGTGGGGTATACAGCAGTAACAATAATCACTTCTGCTGCTATCAGATGCTTCATTTCATTTTGAAGGGTAATCACCTATAAAAGGCACCCAGGCCTTGGTGAAAACAGCCGTGATGTGCAGTGCACGCTCTACTAGGTAACAAATGTAGAAAGTTAAGTAAGAGAAAGTACAGTGATGTGTTATTTTTCTTTGTAGCGTGTGACTCTTATGCCAAATAAAGGGAAAATACCTCCAAATACAAATAAGAGCAAAGAGTCAATCTGGACACATCCTCTCTGGCAATTAAGACCATATCACCATGTCAAGAAACCTAGGCTTAATTTACATGCAAGAGTTTTGCCAGTTTAACTAAGGTTATGTCTACACAGCAGCACAGCCATGATGCTGCAACTATGCTGCTGTAGCAACATAGTGTAGACACCACCTATGTTGACTAAGGCTATGTCTACACTACGTACCTCACAACAGCATGGCTGTGTCGCTACAGCCACACTCTTGTAAAGCACGCAGTGTAGCTGCTCTTTGTTGCCAGGAGAGAGCTCTCCTGTTAACAAAATAAAACCACCCCCAAGCAGGGGCGGTAGCTTCATCAGCAGGATAGCTTCCACACCAGTGCTTTTCGTCACTACAACTTTTGTCATTCAAGGGGGGGGGGGGTATTTCACACCCCTGAGTGACAAAAGTTTTAACGATGAAAGTGCAGGGTAGACAAGACCTAAAGCATTTTTTTCCATCAATGTAACTAATCCATCTCTCAAAGAGGCAGTAGCTAAACGAACAGAAAAATTCTTCTGTCAACCTAGCCATATCTGCACATTTTTCACAGCCCTGAGCAACAAGCTAGATCAGTCTAACTCTTGTAGACCAGGCCTCAATCACTTTAGTGAATGATGTAGTTAAATCAGTGCAACCCCTTGGCTGGACACAGTCAAATTGGTTTAAGGGTGCCTTATCAATGTAGGATAATTCAATTCTTACCAACTTGAGTTAGATCAGTAGAACGCACTCTTAAGCCAATGTAGCTAAATTGGTACAGCTTCTGTGTTTAGACAAGGCTTTACACCTTCTTTTGCCTGGCAAAAGCAAGTTAATATGACAGTCTTTCTCCACTGCCTTGCACCTTGGGTAGTCATTTATACCTATGCAAAGTCGGTTGGAAATGTTAACATTCTGACTTGATATCACTTTACACACACATTGTATGGATGCAAATGACTACACAAGCCTGATTCTCATTTACATTAGGGTCACTTGAAACCATTATGGCAGTGTAAAGGGACTGCAGAGCGATGTAAATATAATTTACATTGCATGATTTATGGAAATGAAAATTCAGACCACAAGGCACAAGAGAGTCCCTTAAAGTCCATCATATTGCAGATATCCTCCTTTGTTGCAATTTCTTGAAAGTCCTTGAGAGAACTGTATCAGCAGAAATATTGTTTTCAAAAGAATGCAAAATAGATATGACAAACCAAACAATACCACTTGGATCACCTTCTTTTATTACAGATTAACTAACCCTCTTTGTGAAAAAACAGAATTATTTGAGTAACCAGATCACTAATGCTAGAAAATCTCCCCCTCAAAAATTGGTTTCTAATTCTAGGGATGTAAAATGTTTAAGTCTCCCCTGCTTCCATCCCAGTTTTACCCACGCATTGATCAATAAATCTGGCAGTGTTCCCCAGGAAATGAGAGGTCTGTTCATCCATCAGAAAGAATTCTCAAAATAAGAAAGGAATGCAGAGTCCTAAATCAGATATGAAGCTTCTTAGTTTCTGTAGTTTTTTTTAAAAAATCTTCATATTGTGTAATAGATGCAGAACTTTCTAAAAAACCAAAAAGACATCTTGCAGATTTGAACACCACATCCGAACTATAGTTAGGGACCAGTTTCCATTTTACACCACGCAATCCAGTCATACTCAGAGAAACTAGTAATGATCTAATCAATATTTCTTATATTGTAAGCTCTTTGGGGCAAGAATTGTTTCCTCATACATATTTATACAACAGGGCTCTAGTCATGATAGGAACTTTAAGGTGGAGCTGGTGGGGGAATTTTTCTGATAAACCATTTTCCTGTTTGAAAAATGTCAAGGATCTGACTCAAACATAAAATCCTAAGTTTTAGCGGTTGACATAGTTCATCAAAACAAACTGTTCGCAGGAAAGGCTGGTTTTCATGAATTACTTGACTTGAAAAATATTAGGCAAGGAAATACCTCTTACATTCAGCTCATATTCAAAAGATAAACTCAAAAGCATGTCTGGACCAACTTCTGTTAGTCAGACATAAGCTTTAGAGGTTGCGTTCACCTCTTCAGCCACTGAAAGATATTACCTTATCTACTTTTTTCTCTCTCTAATATCCTAGGTTCAAGAGGGCTACAACACTGCATATAACAATTGAAAACTTTGGACATTTTTTAATTAAAATTCCAGCTTCCCGTTCAAAATTTACTTTAATTGGCTAAATTTTTTAAACAAAAACTGTCAAAATGCAACATTTTGAAATTATCAAAACAAAACATTTTGACTGACCAGAATGCACATTATTTCTTCAATATGCTATTAAATGAAAAATTGAGACTGACTTTTTGTCATGATTTGGGAAAAGAAAATTTTCCCACATCTCAAATATTTTCCCAGAACGGGAAACCAACGTCCCACTCCACTCAAGTTTCTAAATATTTATTTTAGTAAAAGGCTAACAGTAACGACTAGATATGGAATTCATTTCAAGATTGAAACAATCAGGCTGATAAAGAGGTGTGAGCCAGGGGAGGCATATGCTGGATACTAAGTTAGAGTTCACCAACTATTACAAAACCAGCCTCTCTTTAAGTATGAAGCAAAGACAACTAGATAAAGTCAGACTTACAGATAGCGTACTCCCCCTGCAGTAAGGGGACTGCAAAATGCATATAATTTTCAGTGGTACAATCACACAGTTATATGGATGCATGGAGTATTAATCATGGGTATTATTCATAGCAGCTGAGCATTATAGTTAAGGCCAGCCACAAGATGGAGACATGCTCACACTCACTGAGATGGCTTTTTTAAATGATAAATAAGACTGCTCTTAATTTTGGCAGATTCCAACGTACATCTGACAGTTGGGAAGTTGAAAGTTTGACTGAATTCAAAAGATCTTGAGAATATACTGTTTAGACACAGTTACCAGAAAATAAATGTTTGCAAATACAAATAATTTTATTCTTTAAAAAAGATTAAGTGGGCATGCAAATTTGACTTATGAAAGCAGCTTCCACATTCATAAATCAGATCCATAATATACAGGCTTACAGTAAGTCCTCACTTAAGGTTGTAGTTATGTTCCTGAAAAATGCGACTTTAAAGTGAAACCATGTTAAGCAAATCCAATTTCCCCATAAGAATTAATGTAAATAAGGGAGGTAGGTTCCAGGGAAATTTTTTTCACCAGACAAAAGACTATCTTTTTATATATATTATATATACATAAATTTACACACACACAGGCACACGCACACACGTTTTAAACATATATATATACACACACACACACACACACAGTATAAGTTTTAAACAAACAATTTAATACTGGTACAGAGTGATGATGATTGTGAAGTTTGGTTGAGGTGGAGGAGTCAGAGGGTGGGATATTTCCCTAACTGCTAAATGATGACCTAGCAATTGGCTGAGCCCTCAAGGGTTAACTCTCTCACTCTACAAGGCAGCAGGAATGGAGGGAGATATGCCCATTTCTCCTTTAAGGACACTGCCTTGTTAATTAGATCAGCTTGCTGAGACCACAGCTGCTGCAAGCTCCCTCCATCCTGAGCCCTAGTGTGTCCCCCCTGCTCCATGGAAGATGGGGTAAGTGGGGTGCAGGAGCAGGGGCGAAGGGGGACACCCTGACATTAGTTCCCCTCTCCCTTCCCTTTCCCCTGCACAGCAAGCAAGAGTCTCAGGGAGCAGCTCCAAGGCAGAGCACAGGAGCAGCACATGGCAATGGGGGGAGGGACAGCTGAACTGCAGGCAGCTGCTGCACAGGGAACTTAGGGGAACGGGGAGCTGATAGAGGGGTTGCCAGTCCACCCTAGTTCCAAGCCCCCATCAGCTAGCTGCAACTGGCTGCTCTTCCTGCAAACAGTAGACAAAGCAAAGTAGCTGCCAAACAATGTTAGAAGAGAGCATTGCACACTTTTAACAAGCATGTTCCCTAATTGATCAGCAACCTAACAACGAAACAACGTTAACCGGGATGATTTTAAGTGAGGAGTCACCGTACTTCATACTAAAATGGTGTTGGCAAAGATGGAAAATCCAAAATTTCTTTTGCTAACCTAATTTATTCCTACTAGAGGCTTTTGCCATGGCATATGTACAGAAGATACTGACAGAAACAGAAGGGGACAGATCCTCCAGCTGGTATAAATTGGTGTAGCTCCACTGAAGCCAATGGAACTATGCCAGTTTATGCTGAGGATCTGGCTCAACCATAAAAATCACAGAAATAGATTTAACTATTGACATAGATCAGTAACCGATAGCAATGCAAAACAACACAGAATGAAAATCCATTCTGAAATGTAATAGCCTAATATTCAACTTGGCACTTCCCTTTCCTGGTACTTTTATTGGTAATGCACTAAAAATATCTAAGTGATCTACAACTGCCCAAGTGTGAACCCACTCGAATCAGTGAAATAATTATAAAGTGCTTCAGTTGCACATTTTAATATAAGTTGAGTCTCAAAAGCAATGGAAATTTCTATAGAAGCACATTGCAACTGCTTTCTGACACAGCAGATCTGCCCCAGGATTCCATACCATACTTGGCAGGAAAAGCTACGAGGTAAGGCAGGCTAGAAAGGCTGCTCTTTATCTGGCTTCATCTCCAGTTTTGAGCAATATGTCAAAACATTCAGAGCATGAACCTTTTAAAGTATCGAATGGCTTCGAGGTAACTCAGTTCTTCCAACTAACTCCCATTGACCTTCTGTTATTCAGGGTGCTCAAGATACGGTACTAGGGCAGTGATATGCTGAAGAGGACAAGTTCCATTTTCAGAAAACTGCAGAATCCTTTTCGAGAATAACACTTTATTTACAAAATGCCATCCCCCTAAGAAAGGGAAAAGCCAAAATACAAAGCTAGGAATATGTACACTTATTTATCATGCCTGTGCTCTCCCTTATTATAGATATAAAATTAAAAAATGTGATGATCAGAATCTTAAAGTTTGAACTTTTTTTTATATTACCAAGATCATAGAACAAATCTTTTTGTCATGTAGGTGGCATGTAAGGCATTTCTTTAACCCCATCACTCTTGAAAACAGAGCACAACCTTCTCTTCCAAAAACGTGGCATCCATAACTGAAGGTTTTGAATACCATTTTTAGCACTCATTCATCTCTACAATAAATGCAACTTACAAACTGAATACTGTAAATCATTCTGAAAATACTCCCAAAACAGCTGCCAATATTCTTTGGCCATAGCTGCCCAGCAAATTCACAGAAATGCACAAAATTGTGTGTTAAGAAATGATATTGTACAAAGGGACACAATGCATTCATTCTACTGACCGCTGTATTTCTTCCAGTCAAACATCAGAGAATGCAGTGCTTACATTCAGTGGTCCCAAGTGATAGTAATTATTTCCCAATCAATAGCTGTTTCCATATAATGTTTGAATACCCTACACACAAGTCCAGTAGACATTCTACATGCCCAAGTGCTGTATCAAAGATTGCTGGTTAGCATGAAAAATGCACAAGGCTAGTTGTTTCAGAGCGGTAGCTGTGTGAGTCTGTATCTGCAAGAAGAAGGAGGAGTACTTGTGGCACCCTAGAGACTAACAAATTTATTTGAGCATAAACTTCCTTGGGCTAAAGCCCACTTCTAAAGCACACCTGGCCAAATTCTGTTCTGTTACCCCCAGTAACTGCAATAAATAGTATTCTGGATTTCCAATGTTAACTGAAACTGACAACAGAATATGGGCCAACAAATAGAGTGGCGTATAAAACCAAATCAGTGTCCCTTTCATCACAAGAGGTTAACGTTATTGTACTGTTTGTCATAACAATTATCTATCCTAAAGGAAACTAGCAATTGTATTTTTGCAGTCCTTGCTTCAATAGGCATCAAATCATTTGGGAGATTCACAGGCCATGATTCTGGATTCTAGACAGAAAAACATCTTGTTACTTCCATCGCTAAAAAACTCTCTTCTCTCTTCAATGCACATCCTAAGAAAAGGAAACGAGTAACAGCAATTTTCTTCCATTATTACACACAACTGTGAAATTCTAAGATGAGACCTACATGATGCAGGGGCTGAAAAATCCCATATTTATCACAGATTTCTTTTTAATGTATATTTTGTTTTTAATCCGTATCACTGAATCTGAATTATGAGTACACTTAAAGAAAAGACTCCTTTAAAACTATGAAGGTAGATCAAAACAAACCTATAAACTCTTAAAAACAACAACAAAAACACCCAACTCTGGACTCCTTATATTTGGGATAAATTGTTTAAACTGAATTTAGATAATTTCAGATTAAAGATTATACTAATAATAAAATAGTATGCATGTAGCACCAATGTGTTAAACACTTTGCAGATAAGTAAGCAAACAAGATTCTTGCCATAAAAAATTTACAATGTACAGACAAAGGATGGGGGGAAGGGATGCAATATAAGCAAAAGTGAATGAACAGTGAATTTTAGCATGTATCTGTAGGTTGTTTAAAAAAAATTGTCAGGGAGGACTAGGTTGTATAGGACTTTTAAAGTAAGTGTGATTAAGGGAGGACTTGAAAGAGAGAAGGGAAACATAGCAGATCAAGTCAGGGAAGGGCCCATGCCTAGGGGATAGCTTGAAAAAAGGAAATAAGATGAGACTGGAAGGATACAAGGGCTTTTTAAAGATGGCTTAGGCAGAGCAAAGCATTATCATGGAATGGCATATTCATTTTCTTGCTCCTAATATCAGTGTGCTAAAAACTCTCCCAAAGGATCTGTTTTAGACTGAAATTTCTGAACGAGAAATGAATTAAAAAAATCTTTGAAGAAAATTAATTCAGACTTTTGCAGTAAGAAGAACATAAAAAATAGGGATTTTTAGCCATTAAAAATCTTGCTCAAATGTGAGATTTTATGTCGTAACCCAGAGTAGGTTTTAGTTTAATTTTTTTTTAAAAAAATTTGGTGCGTACATAATCATAACAACGTAGGAATTACCAGACTGGATCAGATCCAACGTCCAAATAGTCCAGTATCCACTCTCCTACAGTGGCCAATATCCAGTGCTTCAGAGAACCTCACAGCAGGCAGCTGTGGAATAATCTTCCCCTTCCAACCTCCACCCTTCCACTAGGTCTCATTCTGAGTGGTTGAACTCTGAAGCATGAGGTTCAATATCCCTTTCACACAATTTATCATCAATTAAAACTGAATATTCTTGCTATCAATATAAAATGTCCAGTTTGAATTTTGAATATTCTTAACTTACTCTTCTTGTTCTAGTTCAGCTGTAATTTGCTGGATACACTGATACCGTTTTATTATCAGTATCTTGAATGTGTGTCCAATTTACAGGCTCCTCAGTTCCTAGCAGATTTCCTCTCACTCTTGACTTAAATACACTTGACTTAAATCTTATTTATTTCATCTGCCAGTAGTCCAGTTTCATTTAGATTATGGTGGAACCCAGCCCCTCTCCATAGGCTCCACTTTGCCAAAATATTCCCCAGTGTTTAATAAATTTATCTGCCTTTTGCACCATCTTCTCAGCCAGGCATTGAAATCCTGAAGTTCCTACTGTCTGGCTGAACATTTTAGAGAAAGCTACCACTGATGTCCTGGATCTAAGTTTTCTACCTGGAATTTTTATCTTCCAGAACTTCTCCTGCATTTCCCTATGCCGTTTGTACCAACAGAGACAACCACCATAGGTTCTGTTTAGGTTTTTTGTGATACCTGCCATGTTTGCACCTAGCAGGCAAGTCATCATGCAGTTTGCACAGTAACCAAATACCCATTGTCTATATTTCCATTGATCTATCACTTGCCATTTTGAAAGAGACTTTAAAAGAAAAGGAGAGTCAAAGGCAGAAAACATATTCACTCAGTACACTCTGTCATACTGTTAATAACGTTCACCAGCAGAAGCAAAGAGTGCAATTCACTACAGCACTAAGGCACTGCAACTTTCTGGCAAACAATTCTTTTGCCATGAAAGAACATTTTCCCTAAATGAAGGGCCGTCTCTTTCTGATTCATGTCTAAAACTTGAACATCAAAACAGGCCCAGGATGTACTGAAGAGAGAATGTACACTTGTGTTTAAATATTGTATATCACTTTTATTATATCAGAAATTACAATTTTGCATCCATAATTACAGTCAGAACAGGTGCTATAAAAGGCACACTTTAAAGTGTGGCATCTATGGAAACAACACATGCCACCAATCACTGTTATCTATAACGATGTTCAGGTCCTGGGATATAGTGGAAGGCAACAGAATAACAACAGAACCACACTAAATCTTTTATATCAAAAGATTTTAAAATGATCACTAACAGATTTTGCTATAATAGGGCTTCATGTACCAGTATAATTATGATGTTTTGGAGGAATGAAGAGAGAAATCTTTGCCTTAATGAGTTCCTGAAAATGAACAAGTCAAACTTATCTGCAGATGAGACAGCAATCATTTTAACTGTAAACTATACAGTTTCAAAACTGAGTACATTAGTTCATTTCCATGAATGCTACACTGATGTATGTTTATTTTCAAATAACTATTTAAAAGAAGTACAGACAGCTTAGAGTTTTCAACAGTAAATTTTTGCATATTTTACCTTTTGTAAACTCAAAAAGCTAAACTTTGAGATTTGTGGGCTCTCAGTAGATACTAAGCACTTTGTGTGGATTTGACACACTAACAGGAAAAACACAATAATTTGATATCACTTCATTTAACAGAAAAGAAGTGCTTTATGTGAATCACTGAAATGCAGTAATGGAGTCTGATGGTAGAGGGTGCTATGTTGTATAGGGATTGTATAGGGAATGGAAAAAGAAAGAGGACTGCTGTAAGGAAGCTGTTAAGAGCCAGGCTGCCCCATTAGATCCAAGAGGAGAATTTGGTCTGACTCTGTGTACTAGCTCAGCTGCACTTTTAATGCTTTGAGGATAGTTTTTACTATTACAGTACGAATACCTAATGCAGTTTTTTCCTTTAGTCCTCTTCATCTTGATTACCACTGGTGCATTACACCAGCACTCAAAAGAGCCACTGTGAACATTTCTCCTTGTGTTAGGTCTGAACCCTAGATTTTTTCCTGCCCAGGCAGAAAACAGTCTCCCTTGTTTATTATTCAAGAGCTGGATTCTGTTCCCACTGTAATTCCTGGAAGTTTTGCCACTGACTTTTGTAGCTATAGGATTTGGTCCTAACAGAATAAATCTGGGCCTTGTCATACATGTATGCCAACTATTAGTCTGTGGCAATAAGCATGAGTGGTAGTGGGAAAAGTGGAGATGCTCCTACTTCATTTGGTGCCAGTGCAACTGCTATTGGAATACGGTGTCCAGTTCTAATGTCCACAATTCAAAAAGGATGTTGATAAATTGGAAGGGGTTCAAAGAAGAGCCACAAGAATAATTAAAGGGTTAGAAAACAGGCCTTATTGTACTCCTTGAGTATTACTATCTATTTAGCTTAAAGAGCTCCATTTTGTGTGAAATTAGAAATTATAGGCAACCTATTTAAAAAATTGTGTTGGCTCTCATTGCATTTTCAGGATTGCAAAGAAGAGTTTGGAGTCCTGAAGAAACAGCTGAAAACAAGTAGGCAGAGGCAATATTCCAATGCATTTCCCTATATTTACTATAGCAAATATCCTGAATACTGCAAAAATTGGAGTAAAGTTATTTTGGTATCAAAGATTATTGACAAATTTAAGGGTGACCACTGTATGGAGCAGTGGGCAAAAGAGGACCAGGTGGCTGGGCAGTATGACAAGGAGAGCAAGGGGAAGAAGGTAGCAGAAAAGTATATGTGGGGGGAGTGGAGGACTAGTCAGCAGAGAGCCAAGGGCAGGAAGTGAGAGGAAAAGTATAGATGGAAAGGAGATGAAATTAAGAGTCTGATTAAGTGTTTTCAAAGGGACAAAACACTTGGTGCATTTAATATTGACCCATTTACCAACAGTTAATATTTTTCCATTTACAAAATTGCTGAAATTGCCCACAGATGTCATGTAGTAGGAAATGAGGAGGTGGGTGATCTGCACAATGGTGAACAGAAGGATGGTTTGAGATCCATGAGAAAATCTCTCTAGTAAGACATGGTCCACACTATGAAAAGGTTTGGAAACACCTGCACTAAAGTCTATAGTTATAACTAGCAAGACGACTCTTAGCAGCTGCTGTGTCCACTAGTGGCAAGAGAATAAGAGGGATGGGGAAGACATAGATTAAATGGAGAAAAAGTAACACAATTTCCTCCATCTGTCTGCAAATACAGAATAGCTTCTTATTTTTTTTAAAGGGATGTAGATTCACTGACTCATTCCAACATTACATTCCAGTTGCAGTAGAATTACAGATTTCAACAATAACTGGCAAACTGTTCAGTTATTAATCTCTAGTTGCTTCTGCCATATCCTCAAATCCCTTGATAACCTTTTAGTAACTATGGAGCCCCCTCTTTATTGACTGTAGGGGTTAGCACAGAGTATCTCAACACCAATATAGAAATCCTTTTAAATGAGATTAGTTACTGCTTGTGAAAACAATTGGTAATGAAACCACAATCAAGAAATCAATTCAAATGTTGAAAAGTATCTGACTATCCTGAGATTAATACCTTCTCTTTGTTAAATACATACTTAAAGATTAGGCAGCAACTTTACCAGTGACATAAGTACAGTGGTACTTATAAGTACAAATTCTGCCCTATACATCCATGCAAAAACACTCACTGGACCAAATTCTTATCATGTAGAACACAATGCCAAAATACCCATGGACTCCAGTGGGCCCAAGATCTGGCCCACTGCTTGCAATGGAAGCTGCATGGATGTAACCACAGAACACAATTTGCTCAACTAAATTTAGTAACAGTCTTAATGCACATTTTAACTTTTATTACACCAATAAAATGTAAAGTCTTCTCATGACAAAGCATCTTTTCAGATACTGAGAGCAGCACAGTGTCACCACTCATTCCTGGCCAGGGTTTATTCCTCTATTAAACCCAGTCAGGTCACTTCCTGTGTACATCTCACTATCTAGTCAGTGATCAGTCTCTAGATCTGACTGTCTTGGCTGCTTTCACACTCTCTCTTTTGGCATCCTATCACCAGTTTGTCTTCTATAGAGTCCTAGCTATTGTAATCCTTTTTAATGCAGTTAATCCCTTACACTGACTTCACATCCTACTCTCCTTCTAACTTTGTCTCAAAATCATTCCACTTTACACCTGCCATCTTCCGAATAACTCTCATCTCTACTGCCTCTAGCCTTCTGATGTCTGTTTTCATTTAATGCAACTGCTCCCAGACCACAGAGTAATACGGTTACTGGTTTGATAAATTTTCACTTTGGTACCAAACATCCTATTTTTTATCAGCACATCTCCTTTTAACCTTATCCTTGCTGGAACTATCGGCACTTATCAAGCTTCCTAGGTACACATAAGATTTTACTTGTTCTGAGACTCCACTGCTGCATTTCAATACTTTATCTATTGCCCGTTTTCCAAGATGAAGTGGTTGTAAGTCCAAGCTGACTACACCAATTTACCAAGGTAGGGAAGAGGATCATTAATTCAAACATGTTTGCCATTTGTACAATGTCATCGCGTAAGCTAAGGAGCTTAACTCCAGATCACCCAACATCACACTCTCCAACTCACAGGGGCTGACTTTCCATTGTGCCGAGGGTGCTCGACCCGCCCCACCCCTGTCCCCCTGGCCCCAGCCCCACCTCTTCCCACCCTCTCCTCCAAGTGCCACATCCTTGCTCCTCTTTCCACCCCCCCATCCTTCTGCACACAACAACAGTTGATTGCAGTGGGCAGGTAGCTCTGGGGGGAGGGGGTGGTGCTGATAGGGGGGCTGCTGGCGGGTGCTCCAACCCCCACCATTTTTCCCCCATGAGTGCTCCAACTCTGGATCACCCAAGGAATCGGCACCTATGCTCCAACTTGTCTGCTATTCTTAAGGTTCAATTTAAGAACATCATGATGCCCCTTTGTCTTACACCAAACTTTAACCTGAACCACTTGCTTAATTTTTCAGCAATTCTTACAGCACAAAAGAATGAAGGTATTAAGGGCTAAATTCCACTAACCCCTAGGAGTGATCTATGGACAAATAGCATGGTGGGTCTGATGATACATTCAGCACTAGAATCTTCTCTTTAGCTCAGGGCAGGATCACTCAGGGTGGCCATGGGGAAAAATGTGTTTTTGAGTGTCCTTGCTGCCCAAAAAGGAGAAAAACACACAAGCAGCTAGTGCTGCATACTGCAGCATGCATCCAGGAACCTGGGGCCTGACTTCCCCAAGCTAAGAGATCGCGTCCCCTTGAGGTTGTAACATACTAGTAAAAGCGGAAGCTTCTTGCCCCAATATATTATTCTTGTAATCTTGTCCTGAAGCTGCATAGGGCCAAGAGGGAAGTAGCTATATCTACCTTCTGCTCCTACTACAACATATACACAGAAGGGGGCAAGATTTTGTATTAAACCTATGAAGTTCTTGCGAAAGTCTCAGTCTGGTACAGAGCTAGGTTACAAGACAGAAAGCCAGCCTCTATATTAGTGAATATGGGACCACAATCCATTGCCAGCACTAGCAACAGTGGAAACTATACTGTGGACAGAGTTCAGCAGTTTTAACCACTGTATCACGTAACCATGCTCTGAACAAACCACATGGTGGTAAAAATGCCTGAACCCTGTTTTATCCTAGAAAATCAGTGGCAAATTACAGGAACCATTTTTGTTAGGGCAGAGAAGGCCCAAGAAGCTAGCATGTCCTTGTTGCCCCATATAGTGGGCCCATTTTCACTCTATCAAAGTAATAAATATTAAAGCTAGATATTCACCAGAACAAATAATTCTAGTCTCTAACTTTCCAACCTCACAAATAGAGAGCCTTTCATTTTAAATTCCTCAGTCCTTACCGAAGATAAATGTTACTTCCTGAATAAATGATATTACAAATTATAATTAGTATTAAACTTATTATTTTAAGTGAAAAGCCACAAATTAACCAACATCTATGATTATTGTAGCTGCCTCTAGATTATGCGACTCTTTCATTTCATGTGTCAGGGAGAGTCCTTTTTTATATTAATTATGACCATGATTCAGAAATACCAGCAGCTTTAAATTTTACAAACCTTTAAAATGAAAGAGGCCTACCTTAACATCAAAGTTGCAGTCAAGTCTTCTGATTAACACAATGAAAGCACTGGACAAGTTGTCTTTCAGTGGTGGAGGTGCTATGGGCTCACATGCATTCTCTGGTTTTGAATTTATTAGGAAGCCCTGAAACAAAGTCATAGCATACTATCAGTTCTAGCTCTGTGTGACATAATGCAAGTGCTAAGGAAAAACCATACTTTCAGAAGAAAGCCAAACAAATTCCTGGAGCTCAATCTTGTATCACTGTGAATTTTACATTGTATTACATCTTATTTATTTACATAAGATCTTTAATAACAAAGTGCTGCTTGGGGTTACAGAGAAAACACAATGTCAAACTGAATATATACATGAGTTTCCCTTAATTTTCCTGTTCGCTTGTAACTAGTTACTAATGTCACTTCAGAATTTGCAGTACTTCTAGTATATGTATAGTTCAGTATAGGGAACACTGCACATAACACAGTAACATTATCAAGATGATTTTTTTTTTTTTTTTAAAGGCCTGCTCACTGTAATTAATAGAACCACAGGCACACTAAGTCAACAAGCACTACCAAAGAGGGAAGGGGAGGAACATCTCTATACTTGTAAAAGTACTTACTAGATTTGCATTTTCATGTGCAAGGTTTTTACAAGGTTTGCAGTGATGTATGCACACACATCAGAAGTTAAGGGCCATAACATCCCCCACAAGAGGGAAAATCATAAAAGGACCAGGAAATTACATGAATGTTGACTCCTGGGGCATTCTTTTGATTGTCCCACCATAAGGTTTGGTTTGCACACCACCATGGAACACAGATTGGGTGTGACCCTGTTAATCTGCAGATGCTCTAAGATCCACTGAAAAATTCTGCAATTTTTAGGACCTTGGAAAGGATAGTGACATTTTTATAGTGGCTGAATGTCCTGGACCTAATCCCTCTTTGTGCTGCTATGGTTCCATGTTGGCTGCTACCTAGACATCATTACCTCATGAGAAGGTAATACCACAATGCTGATAGGGAAGCAACATAAGATAATGCTTAAAGAAATGCTATGCATACCTCAAACTGCAAATCAGTCAAAGGTGGAAGACTTCTGGAGAGCAACCTTAACCCTATCTCTGACACTTTACTCTTAACATGGAGATTTGACCCCATGAAGTATCTGAAGAGGGTCTTCTCAAGAATCAGTGGAAGTGGAAATGTACCTCAGAACTGCTGCGTCTCATTTGTGTGACCCATACACCATTTTCATCCACTTTAGGTCCCCTGAACTTATCAAGCAGAGAAGACAACTGGGCCCTACCAGATTTTTTTCAATATACAGTACAATATTTTGGCATTCCTGAACTTCTGGCATTTGAATAATGAATTCTGATGCCATCTGAATTAATTGGAGCTGTATCTTAATTTAATTTCCTTTAAGGGAAAGTGTCATTCAGAATCATAGTCAACATTTTTCAAATGTGTTGAATAATCCAGAGTTGTTGTTGGGTGTTGTGTTGAACTTGAAATACTTCAGGATTGATTTTCAGAAGTGCTTAGAATTTACTGCTTCTCTTGATGTCACTTGGAGTTGCAAGTACTTTGTACCTCTGAAGAAGCAGGTTGCTTATTTTGCTGCCTTAATACAGATTTAGGCACCTAATTTTAGGCATGCAGGCTTGAATATGTTGTCCAAAATTTTAAATTATATCTTACAGTAAGTTTTTTATCACTATAAATTTTTATATCAGTTGTCAAAAATGATTTTTTTTTCCAATGGTCTTTTTGCAGTCTTATATCCTAAATATAAAGGTTGAATATCTCCTAATGGTAACAAGGAAGTATAAGCCTAAAGCTTAGAAAGACTTAATGAAAGTGCCTGGATTTGTTTGAAACATTAATAATTTGAGTGTAGCAGTGAATTTTTTTTTTTTTTTAAATCCATGAATTGTCAAGATTACACTGTACTGGGCAAGCCAGTCTGACAGTTTTTTTTAAATGGGTTTTAATTAATAATGTACCACCATATGACATACAGAGTACAAGATCATTAAAGCAGTAAAAAACGTTATTTACCTGTTGGACAGGTAAGAAGAAAAGTAACATCAGGCAATCAATAGCAGACCAATACCAGGCAGCCAGTCATGCTCAAGCCTTTTTAACATAATGGAGATCTTGAATATTAATATAAGGAAATTAAAAGATTCTATTTTATATTGTAACTTTCCATAGCTGCAAGTCTTCTAATTCTAAGGGGGGAAGTAAGCTGCCTTTTGCTGACAGAACAGGAAAGGTGTATACACCACAAAAACTACTTTTGGCAACAAACCTTTGTTGTTTTGCTGACAAAATAAAAACTCTCTCAATGAGAGGCATAAAGCTTTTTGCAGCAAAGTTAGACCGAAAAAGCATCAGTGTAGACATTGCTGTTTGTGTTTTGTCAACATAACTGGCTTCCTAGCCCTGGCCAAAATGGCAATGAGGGGTATGAAAAAAGCCACCGTCCTCACTGACAAAAGTTTCAGCGACAAAACTGCTGGTGTGAACAGCGCTATGTCCGCAGGAGAGGCTCTCCTGCGGGCGTAGCTAATGCTGCTCATTGGGGCTAGCTCTCTCCTGCTAGCAAAGAGTGGCTACATTGAAGACCTTACAATGGCAGAGCTGTAGCAGTACAGCTGTGAGGTCAGTAGTGTAGATGTGGTCAAAGACCTTGCTTAAATGGTCTGACTTATGACATTTCCTCCCTGAGCTCCATGGGGATGGTGAGAGAAAAAACAATTCCTTCCCTGTCCCTAACCTTTGGTCCCCTGGCCTGTCCACCACATACCTCCTCTTATTTTTGTTGCAGTACGTGCTACAGAGACTTCCCTCCCACTCCTGTACAGGGGCTTGACCAGGTATGTCTACACTGCAATTAGACACCTGCAGCTGGCCCATACCTGCTGACTCAGGCTTGCAGGGCTTGGGTTAAGGGGCTGTTTCATTGTGATGCAGACATTAAAAGTATAACCTGTTTGTCGGCCTGGTAATAGGTTGCTAATGAGACATGCTATGCTTATTTGACTCTTTCATCTTTTCATTCATAAATCCACACCTCCTCCATCACCCATTTCCCATCTCCTCTTGAATCCATTTTGTTTCTCTTCCGTCTATATATTTTGCCTACATTGCAGATATGGTCATATTGCAGCCTCTGAGAAAAGGATTACCTTCTCTGTTCCCCTGAATACACAGCATAAACCTGCACTGGCGATTCTTGCTCCCTTAATTTGAAATAGATATTTAATGTATTTTCTCTGGAGGGGTATTATGTTCCATTATTCCAAGTTGATTTCCATTTTCTGTCCCCATTAGTAACCTCTCTAGGCCCCTTTGTATTATTTCTGTCGTCTCCAGTACTTACAGCATTTCCCAATTTAGTATCTCATATATATTTCATTACCTTGCTCTTTCATTTTAACTTACTAATTCCTGCTGGACCCCATTACGTACCTCCCAGCAATGTGGCATGTTACCCTTTATTAGTGCCCTTTGTTTCCGAGACTTCTGCCAGTTTTCAAGCCATTCCTATCCAAGTCAATGTGAAGTAATTTGGAGTGTGAGTTTCATAGACATTGTATCAGATGATGTACTAAAATCTATATCACACTCACCTACTGCATTTTTTTCACCCACTGACTATAGGCTAAACTGTGATATTTAGTTTCAGTGCAGGGTAGGGATGGGGCAGAGCAGATCCATGTGATCAGGGAGGAAGTTCCTCACTGCCTAGTAGCACCTTCCCACACTGTATAGCTCTGTAAAGACTAGCCACATTCTGGCCCACGGTAATTAGGAGGTTGGGGGTTTTCTTAAAGTAATCAAGCCTGTACCCAGAAAGATAATGGAGCAAATAATTAAGCAATCAATTTGCAAACATCTAAAAGATAAGGTGATAAGTAACAGTCAGTATGGATTTGTCCCGAACAAATTGTGTCAAACCAACCTGATAGCTTACTTTGACAGGGTAACAAGACCTGTGGATGAGGGGAGAAGCGGAAGACAAGGTATATCTTGACTTGACCTTCTCATAAACAAACTAGGGAAATGCAACCTAGATACAACTACTATCAGGTGGGTACATAACTGGTTGGAAAACAGTCCTCAGAGAGTAGTTATCAGTGGTTCACAGACATGCTGGAAGGGCATAACGAGTGGGGTCCCGCAGGGATCAGTTTTGGGTCCAGTTCTGCTCAATATCTTCATCAGTGATTTAGACAATGGCATAGAGAGTATAAAGTTTGCGGATGATACCAATCTGGAAGGGGTTGCAAGTGTTTTGGAGGATAGGATTTTAATTCAAAATGATCTGGAAAAACTGGATAAATGGTCTGAAGTAAATAGGATGAAATTCAATAAGGACAAATGCAAAGTACCCCACTTAAGAAGGAACAATCAGTTGCACACATACAAAATGGGAAATGACTGCCTAGGAAAAAGTACTGTGGAAAGGGATCTGGGACTCATAGCGGACCACAAGCTAAATATGAATCAACAGTGTAACACTGTTGCAAAAAAAGCAAACATCATTCTGGGATGTATTAGCAGGAGTACTGTAAGACATGAGAAGTAATTCTTCTACTCTACTTCATGCTGATTAGGCCTCAACTGAAGTATTGTCCAATTCTGGGCACCACATTTCAAGAAAGATGTGGACAAATTGGAAAACGTCCAAAGAAGAGCAACAAAAATGATTAAAGATCTAGAAAATATGACCTATAAGGGAAGATTGAAAAAATTGGGTTTGGTCTAGAAAAGAGAAGACTGAAAGGGGACATGATAACAGTTTTCAAAAGGTTTGTCATATACAGATAGTTAAGGGTTAATGCCTCTTTTACCTGAAAAGGGTTAAGAAGCTCAGTAAACCTGGCTGACACCTGACCAGAGGACCAATGAGTAAAGGGGACAAGATACTTTCAACTTGGTGGAGGGAAGTCTTTGTTTGTGCTTTTTGTTTTGGGTGTTTGTCGCCTTTGGGACTAAGAGGGACCAGACGTCCATCCAGGCTCTCCCAAATCTTTCTAAACCAGTCTCACATGTTTCAAAATTGTAAGTAACAGCCAGGCAAGGCAGATTAGTTTTATTTTTGTTTTCTCATCCTGTAAATGTCCTTTTGCTGAGAGGATTTTACTCTGTTTGCTGTAACTTTGAACCTAGGGCTAGAGGGGGTCCTCTGGGCTATAAAAATTTGATTACCTGAAAGTAATTTTCCATCTTGATTTACAGAGATGATTTTACCTTTCTTTTAAGAACCTGATTGATTTACTTTTTTAACCTGATTGATTTTTCCTTGTTTAAGATCCAAGGGGATTGGATCTGGACTCACCAGGGATTGGTGGGGGGAAAAGAGGGGGGATGGTTAATTTCTCCTTGTTTTAAGATCCAAGGGGTTTGGATCTGTGTTCACCAGGGAATTGGTGAAGCCTCTCAAGGCTGCCCAGGGAGGGGAAGGTTTTAGGGGGAACAAGAAGTGCTCCAGACACTGAAATTTCTGGTTGGTGGCAGAGTTACCAGATCTAAGCTAGTAATTAAGCTTAGAAGTATCCATGCAGGTCCCTACATTTGTATCCTAAAGTTCAGAGTGGGGAAGGAACCTTGACAAGGTTATTACAAGGAGAAGGGGGAAAAATTGTTGTTCTTAACCACGAAGGACAGGACAAGAAGCAATGGGCTTAGAATGCAGCAAGGGAGGTTTAGGTTGGACATTAGGAAAAACTTCCTGTTGGGGTGGGTAAGCACTGGAATAAATTGCCTAGGGAAGCTGTGGAATCTCCATCACTGGGGATTTTTAGGAGCAGGTAGATAAACACCAGTCAGAGATGGTCTAGATAATACTCAGTCCTGCCAGGAGTGCAGGGGACCGGACTAGATGACCTCTTGAAGTCCCTTCCATTCCAATGATTCTGTGATAAGTTTGTCTAACATAGGGTCCAATCCTGTATTTATTTAAATCCATGGGATGTTTGTCACTGACATCAGGGGAGCAGGAATGAACCCTAAGATTTATTTCTTATACCCTGTGGTGCTATTGCTCATGGCTCAATTATCCTCTAGATCTAGGGTGGGCAAATTTTTTAGTCTGAGGGCCACATCTCGGTATGGAAATTAGTGACTTCCCTTCCCCACCCCACCCCACAAGATCAGATTACTATGATTCTGTTTCTGTAGGGCTTCCTCTCTGCTGTTCACAGGATGTAACTCATATCAGATACTGCAGCTCAAATTTACATTAGCAGTGGATCATCTCAAAATATTAGTCCTAAATTAATATTTTTATACTAGCCTCTTAAAAATCATATCAGTTTTTAAACTTGTATATGAAGCTTTTAGTGGCTGTGGTCCTGGTTATTTTACTGAGTTATCATCATTCACACCACAGCATCCGTTGCATCACACTGGTCTGAATAAGCAGTGTGCTTTAAATCTAACATTGAAACACAAGGAACTACAGCTTTCTGTATAATTCAGTCTCAGATTTTAAGTTAAGGGTAAAGAAGTCTAATGCTTATTCTTGCTTTTAGGATTATTTCATATTGTGCCTTTGGTTGACTTGAGAACAAACAGTTTGCACTCCAGAAGCAGAAGCAGAACAAAGATGGGCACATGGGTGATGCAGTCCCAATCCCTTCTGAGGTAGTATTAACACTGCCATGGATGCTTTCTTCTGCAGTTCTGAGCATCAAGACTTTCACTGAATCCAGGTACTATGCTGAGGTTTCCTTTACCCTTTTCTTCCCCTCCCCTCCCTTCTTCATTGTGTCCTCTTGCCACCACTCTGGTTGCACACCTGCCCAGGGACCAAGTGCATTCTGCCCTATACTCTGCAACACTAAGTGACTTTATTAGTAGGGCTCATACTTCGAATAGTTCCAGTGAGATCACTTCCCCCTTCTCTTCAATCAGTTACACACATACAAAATGGGAAATGACTGTCTAGGAAGGAGTATTGCAGAAAGGGATCTGGGGGTCATAGTGGATCACAAGCTAAATGAGTCAACAGTGTAACGCTGTTGCAAAAAAAGCAAACATCATTCTGGGATGTATTAGCAGGAGTATTGTAAGACATGAGAAGAAATTCTTCTGCTCTACTCCACGCTGATTAGGCCTCAACTGGAGTATTGTGTCCAGTTCTGGGCGCCACATTTCAGGAAAGATGTGGACAAATTGGAGAAAGTCCAGAGAAGAGCAACAAAAATGGTTAAAGGTCTAGAAAACATGACCTATAAGGGAAGACTGAAAAAATTAAGTTTTCTTAGTCTGGAGAAGAGAAGACTGAGAGGGGACATCATAATAGTTTTCAAGTACCTAAACGGCTGTTACAAGGAGGAGGGAGAAAAATTATTCTTCTTAATCTCTGAGGATAGGACAAGAAGCAGTTAGCTTAAATTGCAGCAAGGGCAGTTTAGGTTGAACATTAGGAAAAAATTCCTAACTGTCAGGGTGGTTAAACACTGGAATAAATTGCCTAGGGAGGTTGTGGAATCTCCATCATTGGAGATTTTTAAGAGCAGGTTGGACAAACACCTGTCAGAGATGGTATAGATAATACTTAGTCCTGCCTTGAGTGTGCGGGACTGGACTACATGATCTCTTGAGATCCCATCCAGTTCTTTGATTTGCCAGGTGGAGGACACTAAAAGTCAGCCTCTTTGTGGAGCCTGTACGTATTTAGTGATATGCTCTGCATATATTCAGATTATGGAATGCTTGCACTCAGAAGACATGCTAGTTCATAGCTTTATGGCCAACCCCTCTGCATTCTGTATTCAGTCATCCATCATCAGGTGTGGCTGCTCCCAGATTACACTTTTGTAGAAGGTAAGGTGTCAGTCAAAAGTATTTTTCTTCAGGTCTAGTTGCAGGTGCACTCCTACAATTATCCATCTGCTAAGTTCATCATCAAGCTTGATGAAGAGTCTGCCTGAACTCATCTAGAAAGAACTATGTCTCTGCAGATATTCTGTCTCTTTATGAAAGTGGGTTGTCAGAGTCTGTTCGTGAACTCAGCTCCATAATTTCAGCCTTCATAACTTATAAAGATAACTTAATACAGAGTTGTGTAGCGGCAACCTTTTTCCTGCCCAGCTAAATTCAGTTATAATAAGCATTCAGTGGTAGTATAGTGTAGGACAGAAATACAAAGATACTAGATTCATGTCTGCATAGTTCCAGGATCTGTTTAAATGTACACTTTAATCAGTGCACGTCTGTTGCAGATATCCTTTAATATGTACCTCAGACAGGGACCAGTGCAATGAATATTTGAATACAAGAAGCTTACTTATCACTAAAATAAACATGAAGGGCTTTATCACAAAAACAAAGTAACTTAGTACAATATAGCCACTCAGGCTATTTTTTCTGACAACCACATTTTCTATAGGCCAGGATAGTATTTGAGCTCAATACCTTGCAAGATGGGGTCCATACTATATCCAAAAAAACCCAGTGTGAACTGTAGGACTTTGCTATATGGTAGACCACCATTTTTTTCCTATATAAACAAGACTAACAGATGCATCCTGTCATGAGATGGCTGGCCCCTTTAAGGGGAGTCATGGCCCAATCTACCTATGATGGGCTTGTCTAAGGAGAATAAACCCACCTGTAAGCAATTAACTGCCTAGTTGGCTGGGGGACAGCTTATTGAGTAATGAGCATCTGGACCTGAAAAGGCTACCAGGGCTCAGTTGAAGGGTGTGCTCCCACAGAAAGCAGGCTCCCAGGAAAAGGAGTAGATAGAGATGAGGGCAGCCTACTAAGCTTTCCCAGTGCAGAGCTAGAAGCTCTGAATGAACACAGGCCTAAGAGGACAGTTGCGGAACCGCTGGATCCTATTGGGATCCAGGAAGTGGGCTGGATACAAGGAAGGTAAATCTGCCTGGCTTATAGTACACAGGACCCAGGAGGAGGGCTGGAGAACTCATGGGATGCTTGTCATCATTCGCCCTGGAGCAAAATGAAGGGTTGGACTTGAGGGGTAAAAAGGAGGATCCTTTGTACTCTAGAAAAGTTAATAAATTGAATCCACCAAAGGACTTGTTCTCAGTATCTGGGTCAGAGTAAATGATTGCAAGCACCAACAGGGAGGTGAGGGTCTGTGTTCCTGCATGGACAGAAGGGGGTGTACTTAAGGATGGTACCCCATCATACATCCTCTTTTAGTCCACTATTAAAGTATATCTGTGAAAATTATAAACTTATCTTTAAGCTAGTGTTGACAAAGTTATTTTTAACACTGCACACAAAATACATTCTAACAATTTTGTTTTAGCTTATACTTTGTGTATTCAGAGATGCTGCTTCTTACCTTCAAGCCTTCAGTTGGCAGTCTGTAGCCAAACCTTGCAGGCAGATCATCAAATGTCTGAGTTCCATTTTCAAAGTTATACTAAACATAAATATAAAAGAAAATCAGATCTGTAACAAAAAAAAACTCATTCTTTAGGGCAAAAATGTACTATACATAGTGCCTCCTAACACTATACCAATGAATCAAACACTGCTGCTTCCAGTCCCTAGGGGTTTTCTGTTGTTCTTTCATCCACATATTACCCAACCCAATCTGATGTAGTATATCAGGTGAAAGAGCTTTATTCCATGTAATAAACTCAAAGTTCTCTAGCGTCTTCCTTTACTGGAAATGATTTAACTACAAGAAAGTAAGATGAATTCCACTAAATGTTGGGAAAACCTCTCCTTCAATTCAAGCACTGTTGTTAACCCAGTTTTGCAAAAATCTGGCTGTAGCCAAAGCGCACTTTGAGCAAAGGGAACAAAGAGTCCTGTGGCACCTTATAGACTAACAGATGTATTAGAGCATAAGCGTTCATGGGTGTACATGCGTCTGATGAACTGGGTATTCACCCACCAAAGCTTATGCTCCAGTACATCTGTCAGTCTATAAAGTGCCACAGGACTCTTGGTTGCTTTTTACAGACCCAGACTAACACAGCTACCCCTCTGATATTTGAGCAAAGGATACATCTTGCTATGCCTCACGAACATGCTTCTGAAGAGTGGATTTTCTTCACTTTGAAATGAACCAGCTTTTTAAAGTGTCTCCAGGGAGGGAATCCTTAACACCTTACAAAGATTTTAGTTCACAGGGAAGTGAGTAAAGACACTCAGTTTAAACAGTTACATTCTAAAATGTTCTCTTTTTGTGGAAGCTAAGAGTCAACATATGCAACATTGCATAACAGCTCTAAAACTGCACAAGCCACACTTTCCTGTTCCCTGTGACTTTTTTTTTCTATTGCCCTAGTGGATGGGTACCATACAAGTCTCTAAAAAACATGGCAAAAAAAGATCTTGGCAGATTTTCAGTTTTCTGCATAAAACCCTAAACTTGTAAAAGTTCTTGATTGTAGAATGTATTATCGTCTGCTAGCTATCTACTTATTTTGACCATTAAATCAAATCAAATCAGTGGGGAGTTCTTTTTAAAGATTTATGACATGAGATGGCCCTACATATTTTGGCTGGGACTTTCAGGAGATCCCAAGGGAGGTTAGGTGTCTTACTCACACTGAATTTCAAAGAGATATCAGCATCTAACTAACCCTAACCTTCTCTGAAAAAAGTATACCATTTATTTTTGAATACATTTGATGTAATTGGTAAAATATATAGGCACTATTAACTTTGCACTGATAATGTTTTAAAATGTATCACATGATATGATGTATAAGTAGAAAAATCTGAAAGAAATTCCCATTCATTTGCATGTAAAAACATTTATTCCACATACCGCTAAAATGTCTGCCTCCACAGGCAAAAGGTTTAGGAAAGCAAACAGCTGAACTGTCAGGATGGTGTAGATCTGAGTGGCAGACAACATTAACATTCCTATTGACAACAGCATTTTAAATTAAATATCTGTAAATAAAACAAAACAAAATAAATAATCATGGCATGTAGCAGATATTTTTTCCTAAAATATTTATTAGTCTCCTATTGATCAGAGCAAACTAACATCTACTTAGATTAGCTAAAACATTGTATTTCAAAGGAATATTTTATGAGATTTTATGGTTATTCTTAATTGACAGGAACAATGAAAATACTTTACACAGACAATATGCAAGCTATCCAAGCAACTCACTGTTGGTATTAAGCAGTGGTCATGCATATAATACATATTCTTATAGTAACTCTTCACTTTACATTTTAGTTATGTTCCTGAAAAATGTGACTTTAAGCAAAACTATGTTAAGTGAATCCAATTTCCCCATAAGAATTAATGTAAATGGGGGCGGGGGGTGGGTTCCAGGGAAATTTTTTTCGTCAGACAAAAGACTATATTTTTGATCACACATATACACAGTATAAGTTTTAAACAAACAATTGAATACTATACATAGCAATGATGATTGTGAAGCTTGGTTGAGGTGAAGTCAGAGGGTGGAATATTTCCCAGGGAATGCCTTTCTGCTAAATGATGAACTAGCACTCGGCTGAGTCCTCAAGGGTTAAACACATTGTTGTTAATCTAGCCTCACACTCTACAAGGCAACAGAAATGGAAGGAGGGAAGACAGCAGGACAGAGAGAGGCAGAGACACACACCATGTGTGTGAGAGATGCGCATTGCCCCTTTAAGTATGCTGATCCCACTCTAAGTACACTGCCCTTTTAAGTAGATCAGCAAGTTGAGATAACAGCGGCTGCCAGCAAGCTCCCTCAGTCCTGAGCCCTGTTGTGTGTCCCCCCTGCTCTGTGGAGAAGGGATAAAGGAGTGGGAGGGTGGAGGACACGCTGACATTAGCAACCCTTTTTCCCCCTCCTCCTTGCACAGCAAGCGGGAGGCTCCCGGCAGAGGCGGCTCTAGGCATTTTGCCGCCCCAAGCACAGCAGGCAGGCTGCCTCCGACGGCTTGCTTGCGGAGGGTCCGCTGGTCCCGCAGCTTTGGCGGACCTACGGGAGGTCCTCCGAAGCCGCAGGACCAGCGGACCCTCCGCAGGCAAGCCGCTGAAGAGCCTGCCTGCCACCCTTGTGGTGCCGGAAGAGCACCCCCCGCAGCTTGCCATCCCAAGCATGCACTTGGCATGCTGGGGCCTGGAGCCGCCCCCAGCTCCTAGAAGCAGTTCCAAGGCAGAGGGCAGGAGCAGCACATGGCAGTAGAGGGAGGGATAGCAGAGCTGTCTGGCAATTGATAGCCTGCTGGAGGCTGCCGCACAGGGAACTTAGGGGAGTTGATAGGGGGGTTGCCAGCCCACCCTGGTTCCATGCCCCCACCAGCTAGCTCCAATAGGCTGCTCTTTCTGCAAGCGCTGGATAAAGCAAGTGGCTGCCAAACAAAGTTATAAGGAAGCATTGCACTACTCTAAATGAGCATGTTCTCTAACTGATCAGCAATGAAACAACGTTAACCAGGACGGCTTTAAGTGAGGAGTTACTGTATTTTAAAAGGAAATCAAAAACACTCCCGTCAAGTGATTCCAAAGGAAATCAATTCAGCTTTTGTTCTTAACTTTCCAGCTAAAATATAATTTACAAAGCAATCAATATAAAGAATTTCAGAACTGTTGTATTTTGAAAACAGTAATTTGTCTTGAAAACAGAAATTAGATATTATAACAACTTAAAAGATTTAACCTTTTCAGAAAGAACTTTTCTTCAAAAATCCACCAAGTCAGTTTTAAAGTCTCAGACATTAAATGTCTGACACTCATTTTTGTCAATCAGTATTAATTTAAACAGTTTGTAAAAAGATATTAAAAGGTGGCCTCAGGTTACTACCTTTCTGAGTTGACTTTTAGGCTTCTAAGGTCACTAGCTATTAACTGGTTTTAAATATACTGATTGAGAAGGTAAAATAAATTAATGATTCCTATTTAGGCCTGGTCCATATGCAGATTTTGTACCAGTATAAATATTTTAGCTACAAGGTGTGGCTTTTTTCTTTTTTAACTGAAATAATTATACTGATACAAGCCCTTGTGTGGCTGCAGTTACATAGGTATGAAGGCACCATCAGTGAAGCTTATTCCTCTTCCTGTTTAGAAATACCTATACTCGTGTAAAGCACCTTTGTACTGGTGCAACAGTGTCAACGCAAAAGGCGTTGTACTGCTGTAACTATACCCGTATAATTAAAGAGGTACAACTTTTGTGTGTATCTATGCCCATAGTTTTCTGTAGCCCCTATCATTATAGCATTTAACCACCGCATAATATTTCATACAATACTTCACAGATTTCACTGTCAGCAGCTATTCTTTGAATTAATGGGCTGAGTGCCACATTATTAAGCTAATATCTAAACTACAAGCAATTACAAACAACTCAAAATCCACACATTCATTTTTAATTAACTTTTTGCAGGTACCAGTTACTGTTGGTCTACAGACAGAAGTGAATACCAAAGTGTTGATTTATTTAGGCAGCACAGAAATAACTGGTGTGGGGAATCCCTGCCATTGGAGGCTTTTAAGAACAGATTTAGCAAACAGGTGTTGAGGCAGGATTAAGTATACCTAAAAAATCCCCAACCTGGGGGGAGAGGGGATGGACTAGATGACCCATTGGGATCTTTTCCAGTCCTAAATTTCAATATAGCACTTTTCATCAGTCAGTTTTAAAGTGCTTTACAAAGGAAGTCAATATTGTCCCCAATTTACACATTTGGAAACTGAGCCACTGAGAAAGTGGCTTGCCCAAGTGGTCGAACAGGGTTTCTCAAACAAGGGTCACCGCTTTTGTAGGGAAAGCCCCTGGCGGGCCGGGCGAGTGTATCTACCTGCCCTGTCAGCAGGTCCGGCCAATCGCAGCTCCCAGTGCGCGGATCACTGCTCCGGGCCAATGGGAGCTGCTGCAAGTGGCGCAGGCCAAGGGATGTACTGGCCGCCGCTTCCAGCAACTCCCATCGGCCCAGAGCAGCGATCCGCAGCCAGTGGGAGCCGCGATCAGCTGGACCTGCGGATGGGGCAGGTAAACACACCGGCCTGGCCTGCCAGGGCCGTTCCCTACAGAAGCGGCGACCCCTGTTTGAGAAACCCTGTGGTAGAGCCAGGTCTCCTGAGTCATTGTACAGTTCTTTAGCCACTAGGGCACACATTCCAGTGGCTAGAGCACATGACTGAAAGTCAGGGGATCTTGCTTCTCTTCCCAACTCAAACACTGACTTGTGAAGTGACCTGAGACTTACTTTTGCCATTTGTAAAATGGGGATAATGATAGCCACCTTTGCAAAGCACTAAGATCTATGGATAAAAGACACTACTATGTTTCTTTTGCTCAGTACCAACATTTTAGCACAAAGCTTGCTTTAGGTAACAAAGACCTTAAAGTCCATGGTAGGAGTTTTAAAAGTGACTAGTGACTGTTTTGTTGGGTGCCTAACTTGACACATTACATGAACTTGATTTTCAGAATGTGCTGGGCACCTGTCTTATAAAAATCTGATCTCCTTAAGGTGTCAAGTTGTGCACCCAAAACCTCTAATCACTCCTGAAATCTTTGCACACACTGTAAGCTCTGTGGAGCAGGTACTGTCTTTATGTGTTTGTACAATGGTGCCTTGATCCATGACAAGTCCATGGGTGCCACTATAATACAAATAAGTAATAGGGCATAATTATTAATATTGCTGTGCTAATCTGTGCAGCCCTATTGTCTTCAGGTTTGCACAGATGTAACTGATTGGACCTATTACTTGTAACACTGAGCTAGAGCCTCAGCTGGCATAAACATGCTGATCATTGTCTTTAATAGAGCTAACCAATTTACACAAGCTATCAATCTGGTCCTTCCAAAACAATTCTGTTGATGTGCAAGAAAGAATTGATCTCAGCTCCCTCTTCCATAGTCGTGTTGATTTTACATTAAAAACCAGTAAAACCATATTTAAACCACCCAAATCAACAACTTTATCTTTGAATAACCAGAGGGAGCAAGTCGTCTCTGCTGAATCACTTTTCAAACATGAACTGCCCTTTAAAATTCCTGATTCACTGTTTTTGGGGGGCTTTTTTGTTTTGCTTTTGCTTTGCTAGGCAATCATTTTTAGGAATTCCTTCTTAGAAATGTTCAGAATACAAGCTAGAGGCCTGCAAGTCTCAAGTGAATAATAATCCTTACTTGCATAAATAGTCACACTCAGATAATCACACTCCCCTCCCCCCGCTCCAATAAATCCAATGGAGCTTTGAAAAGAATAACTAACCCACCTATTTCAAACCTGTTATGAGATTTATGGCTTTCATAAACTCATTTAACAGATCTTTAATAACTGTAAATAATAGAGATAGAAAATTTTATGTACTTGCATAGTATATGTATGATCAGTTCTGGTTAAATATTTATTTATTTTTAAATGGAATTAACATGATATTTGCCAAACATCTCTCTAGTCACTCTTTTTGTTATTTTCCTTTCTCTCAGTCTCTGTCTGACTTACCTGTTTAGACTGTAAACTCTTCAGGGCAAACATAATTTTTTTACTAAGTGCTGGTACAGTACCTAATACAATGTGGTCCCAATGTGAGTTGGGACCTCAAGTTGCTACTGTTATACAAATATTGAATAACTGCAAACATAAAAATAATGATTTAGGTTGTAAAGTCAGGAAATGCTAAATTTACGTTGCCCATGAAACATTAAGTCTGTTTCCCTATGCACTTAATAGGCAGTATCTTAGGGGGCGGGGGAGGGAACCTGTATGTAATTAAAAACTACCATAATGCATACACATAAGGAGGCCAAATTAAAAGTGGACAGGTAACCATAAATCTAACATTTCCTAACTTCTGAATGCTTGACTTTTAACAATTAATGTAATTTGAGGTTTGTTAATTTTTAAAAGGAAGAACAAATTTCATTATATGCAACTGTAACACTCCCCAATCATGTATCAACACCAGGGTTTGAACAGTGAACCTTCAGTACTGCAGCATAGCCTACCACTTGAGCTACAGAAGTCTGTTCTCCCTGCAAGAGGTGAGATGAAGAATGGGCCAAAGGTTGGATCCAAGGGATGATTGGGGACAGGGCCGGCTTCAGGCATCAGCATTCCAAGCAGGTGCTTGGGGTGGCAATCTGCAATGGGCGGCAGTCTGTGTGGTTTTGCCCCCAAGCAGCGTGCCGAATTGCCGCCGTGGACGGCGGGGGAAGTCCATGTGTCATTCGGATGGCACATGCGTTTCTGCGGCGGCGGCAATTCAGTGGCAGCTTCTATGTTCAGCTGTCCGCAGTGGCGCAGCTTCTGTCTTCCGGCTGAAGTTGGAACAGTATTCAACCCGATAGGAATCATCAGGGGTGGCTCTAGCTATTTTTGCCACCCCAAGCACGGCAGGAAGGCTGCCTTTGGTGGCTTGCCTGCGGGAGGTCCCCGGTCCCGCGGATTCGGTGGCGCACCTGTGGGAGGTCCACCAAAGCCGCGGGACCAGCGGACCCTCCACAGGCATGCCGCCGAAGGCAACCTGCCTGCCGCCCTCGCGGCTACCGGCAGAGCGCCTCCCGCAGCTTGCTGTCTCAGGCACACGCTTAGCGTGCTGGTGCCTGGAGCCGCCCCTGAGAATCACCTGCAGGGTTCTAGATTCAAAGCATAGATCTCTACCACTTTAAAAAGGAGCAACTGTTAGCAACAGGATAGTATGATCCAGTATTCCAACTGCAAGAGGGAAATACAACACACAGTTTGCAAGTGACTTATATAATTATTTGCTAGATATCTGAGAAACTTTGAGACTGAGGATACCTGGGTTCTATTTCTAGCTCTGGAGTGGACTGTGGGCTAGTTGCTGTAGACACAGCACAGTTAAGCACACAGATTTAATGCTTTCTGTCTAAAGAACAGTGTGACTGAGTGAATAATACCTGTGTCTCCCATACTAGAGACAAGGGTCTGTTCTCAACTCTGCCAGAAGCGACCATCTGTAAAGTCTCAGTTACCCCAACTATAGAATGCGAAGATTACTACTTGTCAGTTCCTTGATTTAGAAGTGTGAAACTTTAATGAAGACTATAAAGTACATATAATTAACACCATCAGTCAGCAGAAGGCATCCTCATGGGCTCCCATCCCATTGGGCCTTCCCTGAGGTGAGAGGTGAGGACATTGTTGCTACAGTGCCTATATCCTGTCGAAGCTCTAGCTCTGTGCCTGGCAAGCAGGAAGCTGAGTGGGTCCTGGGACTATGATGAGTGATGTTGACATGCAGGAATTCCCTAGAGCTAGAGAATGCTCAATGCAGGCTGCACATAGAAACTTGGGCTGAGAATTTCTCTCACTGGACCAACTTCTGTTGGTGAGAAAGACAAGCTCTTGAGCTACACAGAGCTCTTCTTCAGGATATATTTGATAAAGAGTAAAAAGCACCTCCCTGCCCCCAAGCAACCCCCGTCAAATGTCAAGTCCTGCTCCACTGCAGGAGATACAACCATTTCTTTTTACAAATTTAGAATTAGAGAAAAATAGGCTCTTTTACCAATCTTATTCTAAGAAATGGCTAAAGCACTTTTGCTGAAACCTTCTTAAAAAAAAAAAAAATCAGTCTGAGGCACAGATCTTGTATCACTTTTTTTTTTTTTAAATTTGAACAGTTAGTTTGGCAAAGATACAAAGCTACTGAAAATTGGGTCTTATGGGGGAAAATGTTAAACTAACTCCAGATGTTGCGGTCAGTGCTCCCTATAAACCAAGAAACTTTATGGTGGGATAGAAAACAAAGTGAAATTAGGCCAACAGCTTGCCACTATGGGGAATAGAACCTCTGACCCATCACCCTTCACCAAACATAGAATACTGCAGCATTTACAGAAGGCATAATTGTATATTGGCTGTTCCCTGTTGTCAGGGAATATTCATATAAATCAGTGTACACAGAACACTGGTGCTCCACAGAGAGCATACTGTGGCTTGCAGAGAGCTATCCGAGTTTCTTATTCAAACCTACTAAGTTACATTATAGATAATTACAAAATATTAAATACCTTCCTAATATTAATTTTCCATGTAAGCAATTGCTGTAGGTACAACAGGGAACTTATGCAGTTGAAGACAGGAGGGAAAGTCTGCACAGGCACTAATGGGAGGGGAGATGGTGCTGAATAATTGTCTGTGGAGAGGAGAGGTTGGCCCATGAGACTATTGTTAAAAAGTGTGGACCACAGAATAAGAAGTCCCCATCCAAATGATAGTCCTTGCCCTATTACCTCAGATTGCAACTGGAGAAAGGATAAAGATACTTATACGTACACAAATCATGTGAAATCGTCAAGTGAACTGGCTAATATCTGACCAAATTCATCCCTGATGTAATTCAGCTGAAGAAACCTTATGCCAGGCTTGAATCTATCCCATTGCCTATAGTTTTGTAATTCAGTTTGCATTTTGGTAAACTCTGCTGCTATTCATCATTAGCAAAGAAAAACACTTAGAAACATTCATATCTGGATCACTCATTTCATTTACATCATAATTGCTCTTAAAAAGCTTCGGGTGGAGCAGGGGAGGTTTGTTAGTTTCATAATTTCATGATTAGAGGACAGATCCACCTTAGTTGCTTAATGTTAATAATATTCTGTAGATGCTACCCTCAACATTTTAGTGCATTGATTCTCATCAAACCACACGAGATCTGAATCTGCATCATCCCAGGATGGCCTTACCTCTGGTACTGGGCAAGGAGGAGTAGCTGCTGTGCAGGGAGTGAAAACTAAAAAGCACCAGGGGCATTACCTGTGAATAGCTATGAAGAACAGCAGACAGCACTGAATTCTCACTATTGCAGGATTTTGTCAACTAAAGTATGGATTGCGCTAGACAGTAAACAGAGTCTATACATCCCAATCATTTCTTGTATCTCTTTATTAATAGTTTTGGTGGCACTAGGCTGCACTCTCCAGCCAGTACCTACCTGTTCCCAAGTCCCCCTTACACAGCGGACAAATGTCGCCAGGGAGAGCACAGATAATCACCACATCATAAATATGGTCAGCATCCCCAGCCAGGCAGCTCTGGAGAAAACCACATACAAGAAATACAAGAAGTGAAACCCCAGCCCGGGCTGTAGCTGTAATCGGTGGTGCTTTGTCAGCATTTTATTCTTCTTACTCGTTCTTCTCTCTTCTGCTTACCCTGAGCTCGCTGCAGGCTGGGGGAGGGAAGGGAAATGCCAGACTCAGCTGAAGTGAAAGTTAGCAACAGCTCCAGCGTTTGGGCTGCCAGCGACTCTGCTTCTGGGGAGACCCAGCTCTTAGCTCAGCCTCGATGCGCAAAACCAGCTCGCAGTCCTGGCCCACCAACCCGGTGCCGCGCGGCTCGCCGGGGGCAACTGATCCATTAGCCCCCCACAAGCCCGGGGGCAAGTGGGGGCGGCAGCGTGACAGCAACGACCCAGGCAGAGCTGGCCCGGGGGGGCCGAGCGAAGCCCTCCGCCCCGACCGCAGCAAAGGCAGCTCTTACCTGGGGGCCGAGGGCAGCGACCAGCCTACAGCGACTCCATGACAAATGGGTTTGTCCCGTCAGCTGAAAGACGCAGGACCAGAGCGCGGCGGAAATCCCGCCCCGGGCGCCTGCATAGGCGGAGAGGCCAGCCCGGGCGCTGGGAATGGCTCGCTCGGCTCGTCACTCACCGACTCCTCCACCCCAGGAGGGCTCCTCGTCGCGCGCCTGGACGTGACGCTGGGGCCTGGCGAGGAGAGGCTGGAGCTGCGGGCGCGGGGTGGCGAAACAGGGGGAGTCGCTGGCGGAGGGAGAATGGCTGAAGAGAGCGGCTGGCGGCGCGGAGGACTGGGGTGGGGGGAGCTGGGAGGGACCCATCTGACGGCCGTTTGTTTCGTTGGGTTGATGGCAGTGACGTCACTGTGTGGCGAGGGACCCTGCCCCACATCGTGTCTGCACAGCCCTCTCCGCTGGTTTGGACGAGAGCCCTACCCGCCTGTGCGTGGGGTCCGGGCTCCCAGGCCCATGGCTGGGCAGGTCCCGCCTCCTGAGTGGGCGGCCAGTGGACATGCGTGGCACGCTGCGCAAAACGCACCTAGCTCAGAGAGCGGGGGCCTTGCCAGTGCCGGGGGAGCACAGCATGGCAGGGAGGGCAAGGGTTTGACCACCTCCCCACCTTGAAAGTGCCCCCTTTAAAAGGACAACGGTCGAAGGAGTTGCTGGAGGCTAGGCTGAGCTCGTTTAATGTGGTCCGTTTCGGTTTGGGGTGAGTTCTCTTGTTTCCTCCAAATTTCATCCGTGCTGCTGCCTTTCAGTGAATTAGTGGTGCTCGTTATCTCAACATATTCCTACCACTAACTTTAAGCTGCTGCCTGCTCTAGGTTGTTCCTAATTAGATTTCAGAGGTATCTACCACACACAGATTTTCCCAGTGAGACACATTTCCGCTGAGGACGAGAACTGTAGAAGAGGCCAGTAGTGTATAATCAGCCTTGTTACAAAAGAGGTGGTACCCTTGTGATAGAGCACCTTTTTTCGTTTGCAGATGTCTACAAATTTTCACATGGAGGTGTGGACCCCTTTGGAAATCTTAGTTATAGGTTGCACCCCCCCCCCACCCCCAGTGGTTCATGGGCTACATGGTAACCCATCGTTCTATGGTAACAGCAACCTTTTGTGGACCACTCAGTCATTGTCTGTAGACCCAGACCACAGTTTGAAAACCCCTGGAATAAATTAACAAACATTTAGAATGAAAGGTACTAATGCTTGATAATGAGTTAAGTATAAGGTATGCTTTCAAAGATGATTATGCATTATAAATATTTTGATACAAATTCAGAGAGAGGTTGTAACCTACACACCCATGACAGCAGGAAAGGCAAATGAAAGATAATAGGATAAAGAGATTTACTTTATCCTACATCCTCCTGCTAATTGCCATGCCAGGGATGACTCTTCTTTCTCCTGGTAATGCTCCATTGGGTTGTAAATTGCACCCACCTATCAATGTGTAATTTAGATCACTTCTGAATTTGTCACTTTGTGTTTACCTCCTTTGCAACAAATATTGACCTAAATAATATTTCCCAGCTAGCTTCTGACTCAATAGAATTTTCCTGTCTATTCCATGTTCCCCAGTTGTGCCATTTGGCTGAATTTGATATTGCAAGAGAAATTCTGCAATTTCAGCTATCATCCTTCAACCTGAAGTCTGATGACCCTTAGCCTTTATAACTCACTTTTCACTAAAAATCTGGGTTGTGGAGAGACAAACTTAGTGATCTAAGCATAATGGTTTGAATAGTGTACCTATATTCATTAGAACCATAGGCTTAAATCTTGTTAGAGTCTGCTCAACCTTCATAGGTTAGAGGATGCACTTTACTCTTGTGTAGGTGAGTCAATCAAGCTCTTTACAACAAAAATGCTGTCTGTTTCAAGTGGGTTTTAAGAGCCAAATTTTCAAAACCAAAAAAGAACAAAAGCTATGATTGGTTTCATGCACAGATACTTGAAACAAGCATTTGTCATGATTGTGCAGGAAAACCAAGTGTTTGTACACACAATTGGTCTATTAGGTTTCTAAATGGTCAGTTGTGCATATGAATAAATATCCAAAAACAGATTTTGTCTCAGAATAGGGAGATGATGACAACAAAGGATGTAAAAGGAATGAGAGAGAATGCAGGATAGTTGGTAAAAAGTATTTTTCTTTGTTTTTAGAAACTTAGGTTAAGGATTTCGATAGCAAATGTTACCTTAAAACAATAAGCTTTTATTCAGACAAAACACTGAGTGACTTCAGTGGTGTGTTTTTTGAGGTGCAAGACTGGACCTCATATTTATTATGAAATTATTATAGCATCAGCAATATCTATTATTTCAGAACTGGCTCTAGCATAAATGATATTTATCTAACTGTTCTTTATTATTTCTTCTAAGAACAATTATATAGTATTTAATGTATTTCTATGGTGTTTATCACCATAGTACTTGGGCATATTATCTGAGGATTCATTTAATTCCCATAAAGGGATTTAAATGTATATTAGCCCTTTTAACTTATAGTAGGTTTTACTAGAACAACACTTGGTTACTGAGGAGAAAGAGGACTCAGAGGAAGCATTCTGGGATTTGTAAAGAAACCCACACTGCTGACTAATTTTAGGGCACTAGGCTGAAGTTCCATGGGTGGGGAGGACTGGAACTTGTATCTCCTCTGCTGCAGTGAGGGACCAAGACTGACAAATAGTGTTTCCCTCCCAATCTTTCCAGGAGACTACGGGTAGCAGGGTTGCTGGGAAATGTAGTCCCTCCTAGCAGCCATGTTTGTAGTCCTGGCAAAAACTGCCAGGGAAGCGAGATAATTAGCACCCTTCTCACAAAGAGGGAGACAGGTTTTGCTGATACACTTTTTTGAAGTGTGGAAGGTTAGGCAAGTAAGTCTATTTGATGTCTTTATTTATTTTTAAGACTGTGTTTTGGCTGTGGAGAGGTATAAACACAGGTAGAGGAATTTTTTAATTTATTTGCCCCAAGGATGGCTGTGCCTTTTTTTTTCCTGTTTTGGCGAGCCACAGGGTTCCTGAGTGACTGCATAACTCTACTAGGAAAGAGCCTGCAATAAATATTTTGTAGTGGTAGGTTTTGTAGATTGGAGTAAATTTCACACTCAATGGGCCTATAACACAGTCATACTCCAGGCTCCCACAAATTCCACGTTCCATGTAGGTAGATAACACGTGCATTTCCTTTTAGTTCACTGTTGCCATGTTTTTGTTTGATTTTTTTCTTTGCAACAGTTATGGTATATTTTTTTGCACTTGTTTTAATAAACAAGTTGTCTTTTTCAAATAATTGTGATTACTGGTATAGGGACGATAAGTCAGTTGCTATGTGTACACTTAGCCAACTATTATTTTTCTCTTTTCTTCATGTCTATGTTTCTCTTTCCTCCCTGCTGTTTCTCTTTTACCTTCCTTTCCTATCATTCCTTTTTGGCTTCTCTCAGTCTTCCTTTTTCTGCTTTTTTTCTCTCCTGTTAATATACCTTCTTATTTCCTAACTGCCATGCCCCAAAAGCAGAGGAAAAATTTGAAAGGAAGGTGTAGACATAAAAATGCACAAATATGTACAATTTCTTTCTTTAAGGTATACAACATGTTCTCTAATATCAGCGTTTCTTTTGTAAATAACTTGCAGTAATATGAAAGAGATCATAGCAGGTTTATGTGGGATGGAAGTAAAGATGTATATAAAATATGGGACGGCTCTCGAATGACTCACTCCTACACTCTTTTCTCAGGCAAAATACCCATTGAAGTCAGTCAACAGGTAGGGACTGATTTAGCAAGATATTCAGGTAAGCACATGTCTGTATTCAAGCATGTTGGTAATCCCACTGACTTCAATGGGACTATGTGTGCTTAATTAGGCAGGGGCTTAATTAAGTACCTTGCTGAATTGGGACCATAATAAATATCTGTCTGTCATTCTGTCCGTGTGTGTGTGTAGATGGAAGTTTCCCCTTAGTAGAGTAAGGAATATATAATCATAAGCAGGAAAACTACGAAACTCCAAACTTCAGTACATATAATCCTCTGCAATTAATTCAGTCCAGGGGTGTGTGGATTTGCGCTTCTGCAACTACTCACCCTGAAATAGGAATAGGGCAAGACCCACCACACCCCTGAAAACCCATAAATGACCCACCAAACCTTGGATGGCAGAAAAATTCCATGGATATCTTGGCATCTGCAAATCACGGGGATACCTGCACAGAGAGTTTGTGGTTTTTTTAGTCATCTCCATCACCCTTGGCAACACTGTTCCCTATGGATACAAGGTTCCACAGTCTTCCCACCAGCTGGTGCTCCAACCCCCTCTGAGGTAGTTTAGATGTTGGATCCAAATTTCTACAGATCAGGTAGAAACACCTAAGTATCGTCACTTACACCAACAATTAATGGTGGATGCAAAATGAGAGGCCAGGTTAAAAATGTCCCTTTCAACAAAATAGAGCAGAGTTCTTAGAATTGTCATTTCCTGTGTTATTTATAGTAGCTTTGTGGGGAACAGCTTTTCCTAGAGCCACCAGCTTTATTTTCTATTGAATCTGGCGACAGAACAATAACTTGATTTATGATGTGTGTCCTTAGAGAGCACATTTTTCTAAATTTTCTTTCAAAACACAAAAAGCTTCACATCTCATTACAATGCAGACATGATTTCTCTGTGTGTGAAGCCTTTCAGGCTGAAAATAACAAAACCCAACAGAGACTAAAAAAATCTTGCAATAATAACTGCAAAGAATAGTAATCAATAAGCCGAACAAGCCATGTTAACTAGAACACTAGAAAAACATTTGGGGTGGGAGCCATAAAGGGAGTTCTGTGTCACAGTACTTCACATTTAGGTGCCTAAAAAAATCATAGAACAACACTGTAATACACAAAGTTCAGTTAGGTACCTAAGTTCTGCCTTGTACAATGAATGGGGAGAGATATTTGCCTTAAAATCTGATCAGCAAAAGCCAACATGCTATGTGCAGAGATGCTGATCACGGGTGTATGCTAACTCCATCCTGTCTTTCAGAGATGGGGATCTAAGTGTGGGCTGTGGAGAGGTGCCTATCTCTGCTTCCAGTCTACAAATGGGAACCTGCCACCTGGAGAGTCAGGCATCTTTGGTATCTAATATGCTTCTTGTGGAACTGAGTTAGGCGCCTCACTCCACACACAGCAGGGCAGGGAGGGGTGCTGCCAGAACCTATCTTATAACTTTTAGCTTAGTAGCTAGAGTATGTGCCTAGAATATGGGAGACCCAGATTCGATTCCCCCCTCTCTATTAGAGGGGGGGGTTAGGACTAATTAGGGGGAATCTACCTCTGAGGAGAGTGCTTTAATACCGAGTTTTGAGATACTGTGATGTGAGGCTCTCTCTCCTGTTCAATCTGTTCCACTGTGGATAAATAGTGAGTGATTGGGGGAGTGGATGCCCCAGCCCAATCACTATTTAAGTATTTATCCACAGTGGAAGTGGAACAGTGACTGGGCGAGAGAGAGGAAATAACTCTGTGGTTGGGACATCCACCTGGGATCACCCTGCTCCAGTCATTCTTTCATTATTTATTCACAATGGCACATCTTCAACAGGAGAGAGTAAAGGAAATGCATATCAGACTATCCCATAGTTCAGTGGTTAGAGCCCTCTCCTGAGAAGTGAAAGACTCCACTCTTCAAATCTTTTCTCCACACTCTGGCAGAGAGGGAGAAATTGAATGTGGGTCTCCCACAGCCCAGGCAAATGCTCTAACTGCTGGGCTAAAAGCTACAGGGGGTGCCAGCAGTGCCTCTCTCTCTCTCCCTCCCTCCGAGTTTGCAATGGGACCTGATAGGCATGCTCAGAGGCCCTGCATGAGACTTCAGTGGATTAATATCTTTCTTCGCTCCAGTTCATGAGTCACTCCGGAACTTAGGCAGCAGATAGGCACCCAAGTCCCTAGAGCAAGGCAGCAACATGCTTGCGCAAGTGTCTAAAACTCAGATGCCTAGGTTAGGTGCTGACTGAGTTAGGCAGCAGCCAAGTAGGAGTTTTGTGGATTCAGTAGTGCTGCGCTGGGGGACTTAAGCGCCCAAGTTGCTTCATGGGTAGCACTCTTTCTTCCTAACAGGAAAGAGATTCTGCTACATTAGCAGTTTCTCTTGTCGCATATTTCAATATACTGCATTGCAGGGGTAGAGTGTTATCAGCGGTTATATGCAGGAGATGAAGTCAGGACTCCTGGTCCAGCTTTAGGCCTATTCCATCAATTTCCCCGAATCGGGCCCAGTGCCTAAAGAGGGCCCCACGCCCAGTGAGAATCCCTTCCCTGGTTAGAGGCACCTTTTTAATTTTTAATCACATGGCGGTGCTTTGGGCCTTCAGCAGCACTTCAGCGGCAGGTCCTTCACTCTCTCCGCATCTTCGTCAGTACTTCAGCGGTGGGTCCTTCGCTTACTCTGGGTCTTTGGCGACACTTCGACAGTGGGTCCTTCAGTGCCGCTGAAGACCTGGAGCGAGTGATGGACCCACCCCTGAAATGCCACCAGAGACTCAGAGCAGCGCCCAATGAATATGACCCCCACATGCTTCTTTAAATATATATATATTTTTTTTTTAACTCATCCGTGCTAGGGCCCTGTCAACACTGTTTGAATTGGGCCCCGCACTTCCTAAAGCCAGCCCTCCTCTTTGGAACCCTAACCCTATCTCCAAGTGCCCTATCCTTCGGAACCCAAGCCCTGGGGCGGGAAGCCCTACCCATAGGATCCCTAACCCTAGCTCCAAGTGCCCTACCCTTAGGAACACTAACCCAAGCGGGGAAGCTCTACCCATAGGAACCCTAACTCTAGCTCCACGTACCCTAACCATAGGAACTCTAACCCTATGGCGGGGCGTTCTTCCCATAGAAACCCTAACCCTCGCTCCAAGTGCCCTACCGATAGGAAACCTAACCCTAGCTCCAAGTGCCCTATTCTTCGGAACCCAAGCCCTGGGGTGGGAAGCCCTACCCATAGGATCCCTAACCCTAGCTGCAAGTGCCCTACCCATAGAAACCCTAACCCTAGCTCCAAGTGCCCTACCCGTAGAAACCCTAACCCTAGGGTGGGAAACCCTACCCATAGGAACCCTAACCCTAGCTCCAAGTGCCCTACCCGTAGGAACCCTAACCCTAGGGTGGGAAACCCTACCCATAGGAACCCTAACCCTAGCTCCAAGTGCCCTATCCTTAGGAAACCTAAACCTAGGGCGGGAAGCCCTACCCTTCAGAACCCTAACCCTAGCTCCAACTGCCCTACCCATAGGAACCCTAACCCTAGCTCCGAGTCCCCTACCCTTAGGAACTCTAACCTTAGGGTGGGGTGACGTACCCATAGGAACCCTAGCCCTAGCCCAAAATGCCCTACTCTTAGGAACCCTAACCCTACGGCGGGAAGACCTACCCATAGGAACCCTAACCCTAGAGCAGGAAGCCCTACCCATAGGAATCCTAACCCTAATGCCAAGTGCCCTATGCATAGGAAACCTAACTCTAGCTCTAAGTGCCCTACCCTTATGAACCATAACACTAGGGCAGAAAGTCCTACCCATAGGAACCCTAACCCTAGCTCCAAGTGCCCTACCCTTAGAAACCCTAACCCTAGGGTGGGAAGCCATACCCATAGGAACCCTAACCCTAGCTCCAAGTGCCCTACCCTTAGGAACCCTAACCCTAGGGTGGGAAGCCCTACCAATAGGAACCCTAACCCTTTCTCCAAGTGCCCTACCCATAAGAACCCTAACCCTAGCTCCAAGTGCCCTACCCAGGGGAACCCTAACCCTAGCTCCAAGTGCCCTTTTCTAGGTAACCCTAACTCTATGGTGAGAAGCTTTACCCATATGAGCCCTAACCCTAGCTCTAAGTGCCCTAGCCTTATGAACCCTAACCTTAGGGCACGGTGCCCTACCCATATGAACCCTATCCCTAGCTCCAAGTGCCCTACCCATAGGAACCCAAACTCTAGCTCCAAATGCCCTACCCTTAGGAACTCTAAGCCTAGGGAGGGAATCCTTACCCATAGGAACCCTAACCTAGCCCCAAGTGCCCTACCCATAGGAAACTTAACTGTAGGGTGGTGCGCCCTACCCATCGTAATCCTAAACCCAGCTCCAAGTACTTTAGTCATGGGAACCCTAACCCTAGCTCCCAGATCCCTACTGTTAGGAACCCTAGCTCCAAGTGCCCTACCCATAGGAACCCTAACCCTAGAACCAAGTGCCCTACCACAGGAACCCTAAAACTAGCTCCAAGTGCCCTACCCATAGGAACCCTAACCCTAGGGCGGGAAGGCCTACCCATAGGAACCCTAACCCTATCTCAAAGTGCCCTACCCATAGAAACCCTAACCCTAGGGTGGAGCGTCCTTCCCATAGAAACCCTAACCCTAGCTCCAAGTGCCATACGCTTAATAACCATAGACCTAGGTCGGGAACCCCTACCCATAGGAATCCTAACCCTTGCTCCAAGTGCCCTACCCATATATCCCCGAAACCTGGGGGGGGGAGGCCCTACCCACAGGAACCCTAACCCTAGCTCCAAGTGATCTACCCTGAGGAAACCTAACCCTAGGGTGGAAAGCCCTACACATAGCAACACTAACCCGAGCTCCAAGTGCCATACCGATAGGAACCCTAACCCTAGTTCCAATTGCCCTAGCATTTAGAACCCTAACCCTAGCTCCAAGTGCCCTACCCTTAGGAACGCTAACCCTATCTCCAAGTGCCTTACCCTTAGAAACCTTAAGCCTAGGTGGGGAAACCCTACCTATAGGAACCCTAGCCCTAGCTCCAAGAGCCCTATCCATAGGAATCCTAACCCTAGCTCCAAGTGTCTTATGCATGGGAACCCTAACATTAGCTCCAAGTGCCCTACCGTTAGGAACCCTAACCCTAGCTCCAAGTTCCCTACCTTTAAGAACCCTAAACCTAGGGTGGGGTGCCCTACGCATAGGAACCCTCACTGTAGCTCCAAGTCCCCTACCCATAGTAACCCTAACAATAGGGCGGGGTGCCCTACCCGTAGGAACCGTAACGCTATGGCGGAAAGCCCTACCCACAGGAACCCTAACCCTAACTCTATGTACTCTACCCTTAGGAACCCTAACCCTAGGACCGGAAGGCCTAACCATAGGAACCCTAATCTTAGCTCCAAGTGCCCTGCCCATAGGAACTGTAACCTTATCTTCATGTTCCCTATCCTTAGGAACCCTAACCCTACAGTAGGAAGCCCTACCCATAGGAACCCTAATCCTAGCTCCCAGTGCCCAACTCTTAGCAACCTTAACCCTAGGGCGAGAAGTCCAACCCATAGGAACCCTAACCTTAGCTCCAAGTGCCCTACCCTTAGGAACCCTAACCTTAGCCCCAAGTGCCCTACCCTTAGGAACCCTAACCCTAGGGTGGGAATCCCTAGCCCCAAGTGCCCTACCCGTAGGCACCCTAACCCTAGGGGGGAAGCCTTACCTATAGGAACCCTAACCCTATCTCCAAGTTGTACTAAACGTTTGTCCCAGATCTGGACTTTAGCGTACAAAATCTGGGTGTTTACTGTGAACCTTCCCCAAGCTTATACCCAGCTTGGATCTATTCTCGGTGCCACCAGCCAGGAATTTACAGGGCCTGACTCCCTTTCCCTCTCTCTGGTATCCCCAACCCTTCCCTGGGGGGACCCCAAGAACCCAAATCCCTTGGGTCTCCCTATCTCAACGGGAACACAAGCTCTTCCCCCTTGTCTCCTCGTTATCTGCTCCCCCGCTTCCCCCTCCCTTTTCCCTGGAGGAGCCTGGGCGATGCAGTACTTAACTCCTTGAAGGCAAAACAAAGAGGGAATTCACCACTCCCCTGAGGTGATGGAATTCAATCTAGTAAAGCTAAATATAAGAGATTTTTCCAACCCCTTCCTTGTAGCCACCAGAGAACCCAAAAACTCGCCCAGGTTTTAAAAAAGAAACTTTATATAAAAAGAAAGAAATACAACAATAATCTTGCATAAGGAAACTCAATACAGGCTTTTGCTTATAAGAAAATATGATCACAGTCTGATTTAAGATAGCCTGTTTTAAACCATCAGCAATCAACACATGTCATACAACACAAAGTCTCACATCGATTATTTGTTTCCTTTTTGTACTCACAGATTGTGTAGGAAGAAAGATTTGAAAGACGACGGGAGTTAAAGAAAGCTTGTTTTTCTCACAGCAGAGAAACAAAAGACCAGAAAAAGCAAAATGCAGAGGTGTCACCCTTCTTATTGAAAATCTGTTTCCTGATTTTGTCCTTGGTAGGTGTTTTGTTCTATGTAACCCTTTACAGTAAAGAAATTAACCTTACCTTACCTATTCTATTTTATGACCAAGTGCCCTACTTTTAGAGAACCTAACCCTGGCGGGATACCTACTCCCATAGGAACCATACCTAGTCAAGTACTTACTTAGACCTTTAACCCTAGGGCGGAAAGTCCAACCATAGAACCTACTCCAGCTGCCAATGGCCTACCCAAAAGAACCTAACCTTTGCTTGAAGTGCCCATTAACTTTAGGAACCCAAGCTAGGGCGGAAGCTCATAGGAACCCTAAACCTAACTCCATGTGCCTACCCGATAGGCACCTAACCCTAAAGGAAGCCTCCATGGGACCCTAACCTGTTCTAGTGTCTACATAGGACCCTACCTAACTCCATGTGCCTACCCATAGGCCCACCCAAGGGGGAGCCCCTCCCTTATAGGAACCCTTACCCTTGTACCTAGATGTCCTACCCATATTGAACCCTACCCTAACTCAAGTGCACTCCACGATAGGCACCCTACCCTAGGGGGAAGCCCTACCCATAGAACCTAACTACTCAAGTGCCCTACATTTAGAGACTAACGTAGGGCGGGAAGCCCCCATAGGAACTCCTAACTAGCTCCGTGCCCTACCCTTAGCAACATTAACCATATGGCAGAAGTCCAACCCACAGGAACCTAACTCTAGCTCGAAGTGCCCTACCCATTAAGACCCTACCTTAGCTTGAAGTACCCATACCTTAGGAACCTTGAAGCTAGGGCGGAAGCCGTACCGCATAGGCACTACCCTCAAAGTGGAAGCGCCTACCCATAAGAACCTAACCCTGGCTCCAAGTGCCTACCCTTTAGTAATATACCTTAAGACGGGAAGCCCTCCATAGAACCCTAACCCTAGCTCAAGGGCCACTCTCATCGACCCTACCTAGATCCTAGATGCGCTACCTCAGGAACCCTAACCATAGGGCGGGAAGCCACCCATAAGGAAAACTAACCTAGCTCAAAGTTCCTTCCCAGGAACCTCACCATAGAGCTAGGCGTCCTTACATAGGACCCTAAATCATAGCTCCAAAGTGCACCTACCATTAGCACCGAGGCTAGGTCAGGAAGCCCTACCTAATAGAATCCAACTCTAGCTCCAAGTGCCTTACCCATAGGAACTAACCGCTCCAATTGCTTACCTTAGGAACACCTAACCTGTCCAAGTGCCTACTAGTAGGAAACCTTAACCTTAAAGCTGCAGGTGCTACCTGTAAGGAAACCTACCTAGGGCAGAATCCACCATAGACTCTAACCACTCAAGTACCCTCCCCTACGATCCTAAACATTACGGGGGGGAGCCTACCCTAGGAACTCTCTAGCTTTCAAGTGTGTCCTCTCTTAGTAACTCTTAACCTAGCTACAAGTGACCTCCCTTTAGGACATAAGCTAGATCAAGTGCCTACCCATAGAACTCTAACTCTAGTCCATGTGGTCCTATCTTAGGGACCCTACCCTAGGGCAGGAGCTTCTTACCTATAGGACCCAAACCTTGCTCGAAGTGCCCTACTCTTGGGGTTTCCACCAAGGATAGAGGTTCTAGAGTAGGGCACTTTGAGCTAGATTAGGTGTCCTATGGGTTAGGGGGCTTTCGCCTTAGGTTTAGGCGTTCTATGAGGTAGTCACTTGGGCGAGGGTAAGGAGTATACTATGGTGTAGGTTTTTCCGCACGTAGGGTGTGGGTTTCTAATGGCTGGGCACTTTGAGCAATAGTTAGGGATTCCTAATGTAGGGATCTAGGAGTAGGTGTTAGGGTTCCATGGATAGGGCATTGGAGCTATGTTTAGGGTTTCCTATGGTAAGGCATTAGGAGCTAGGTTAGGCTAGCTTCCTTGCCTTAGCTTTTGGGTTCTAAGTACAAGGCTTTTGGGCTAGGGCTAGGGTTCCTATGGTAGGGTTTATCCGCCAAGGTTAAGATTCTATGGGTCGGGTATTTTGAAGCTAGGGTTAGGTTTCCTATCGGTAGGACACTTGGGAGCTAGCGTTAGGTTCCCTACAGGTAGGGGAACTTGGAGCTGTTGTTAGGTTCATGATTAGAGCTTCCAGCCTAGGGTTAGGGTTCCTAAGGGTAGGGCACTTAGAGCTAGGGTTAGGGTTCCTATGGGTAGGGCTGTCTGCCCTAGGATTAGGGTTCCTAATGGTAGGGATCTTGGAGCTAGGGTTAGGGTTCCCATGGGGAGGGCACTTGGAGCTAAGGTTAGGGTTACTATGGGTAGGGCACTTGGAGCTATGGCTAGGGTTCCTATAGGAAGGGCTTCCCGCCCTAGAGTTAGGGTTTATAAGTGTAGGGCACTTGTAGCCAGAGTTAGGGTTCCTATGCGTAGGGCACTTGGCATTAGGGAACCCGAACCCTAGGGTGGGAAGCCCTACCCACAGGAGCCCGAACCCTAGCTCCAAGTGCCCTACCCATAGATCCCCTATTCCTAGGGGGGGGAAGCCCTACCCATAGGAACCCTAACCCTAGCTCCAAGTGCCCTACCCATAGGATCCCTAACCCTAGGGGGGAGAAGCCCTACCCATAGGAACCCTAACCCTAGCTCCAAGTGCTCTACCAATAGGAACTCTAACCCGAGGTCTAAGTGCCCTACCCTTAGGAACCCTAAGCCTAGGGTGGGAAGCTCTACCCATGGGAACCCTTACCCTAGCTCCAAGTGTCCTACCCATAGGAACCCTAACCCTAGCTCCAAGTGCCCTACCCGTAGAAACCCTAACCCTAGGGTGGGAAGCACTACCCATAGGAACCCTAACCCTAGCTCCAAGTGCCCTACCCTTAGGAACCCTAACCCTAGGATGAGAGGTTGTTCGTAACTCTGAAACATTCATAACTCTGAACAAAATGTTATGGTTGTTCTTTCAAAAGTGTACAACTGAACATTGACTTAGTAAAGTTTCAAACCTATATTATATAGAAGAAAAATTGTGATTTTAACCATCCTATTTTCAATGAAACAAGCACAGAAACAGTTCCCTTACTTTGTCAATTTTTTTAAACTTTCCCTTTATTATTTTAGTCGTTTGTGTTTAACACCGTACTGTATTATATTTGCTTTTTTTGCATGGGATGGGGGATTCTCTGCTGCTGCCTGATTGTGTACTTCTGGTTCCAAATGAGGTGGGTTTGACTGGTCAGTTTGTAAGGCTATGTCTGCACTACAGCCAGCAGTGATGCTCTGAGATCAATCGACCGGCAGTCAATTTAGCAAGTCTAGTGAAGACCTACCCAGTCGACAGAAGATTGCTCTCCAGTCAACCCCTGTACTCTACCCCCGACAAGAAGAGTAAGGTAAGTCGATGGGAGAGTTTCTCCCATTGACCCCCACCTTCCTTCCCGCAGTATACATCAACTCCAGTTACATTATTCACGTAGCTGGAGTTGCGTAGCATAGGTTGACTTACCGCGGTAGCGTAGACATAGCCTAACTCTGGTGCTTGTAATTCTGAGGTTCTACTGTAACTGCCAACAGTTAAGTTACCACGGTTGTTTCTATGCAAGCATATTTTATTCTTAAACTAAAAGCTCTACAGAGAAGACCTATTGAGATCAATTAAAGAATCTACACACATGCTAAGAAGCTTACCAGAGATCACCTCCCAACCCCCATTTCCACAAAGGCTCTGGCCAGTGTCAGTCCTTCTAACCTTTCCCTGAGTATGAAGCTCTCAATGGAGCAGAGGTCCTGCTTGTCTGCTGGATCAGAATGAAGGCTCAAGTGTAAACTGAGCCATAGAGAGACTTTGGTATGGCTAAGGTCAAAGAGTAAATTAATGGCATGTGAAGGAGAACAAGGGTGGTAGAACCAGGAGGGCAGTGGGGGCCCCCACAATAGAAATACTGCTGGAGTTAATTTATGTTTCCAGCTCTGCTTCCCCATCCCCTCTGACTCCACCCCACTCTCCCCAGCTCCACTTACTCCCTCTCCATTAGCTGATTGTTTGGAAGTTGAGAGCCAATCAGGTTATGGCCAACATCCCTCCTCTCCAGCAGTGCATTGGGGCAAGGCATCTTTCCACACTCTACTATTCAAGGTGCACTGCTGCTGCTTATGGTGGAGAGCCCAAGAATCCTAAAGCTTATTGCCATGCTCTAAATGATAGCTCTCACACTGCAAACTACTGGCCTTTATATTTACTTTTTTTTTTTTAAATATGAGTAGCTAATGTTTCTCACAGTGGATTCAGAAGTGTAAATAGACAAATAAAGTTGTTATGGTAACATGAATAAATGTGGCTTAGACTTATTTGCCATCTGCAAAGTGTCTTGTAATAAGCAAACATTTCAGTTTAACAGCTGCCAAGGATCCTTGTTTGATGACTTTCAGTGCTTTAATCAGTAGCACTTTGACTAAGCATAGTTACTGCTTGCGTGGACAGTGGGTAAAATGGTAGAAGTAGGATTAGGTTGGATCCTGTATGTACATGTTTGAAACTTGTTCACACTTGCCTTAATCAATATGTGGTTTGTTGGTTGCACTAAGCGCATGGGTGGGAGAATTCCCCCCCCCCCCCCCATTCAGCTGAGCTAGAGAAACACATTCATGACATTGTATCTCACGGTCAGAGCTGCCTGTTACTGCAGGGCTTTTTCTGGCTGGCATTTGTTTTTGAAGAGAAGAAACTCTCTTTGCGTTTAGGCTCAATATTTGTAGTCTTCTCTGGCTCGTTGTAGTATAGATTTTGCTTTTTTGTTTTTGTCTTTTGTCATTAATTGTGATTATGAACTTGGCAAGGCATGTGTTTTGGTAGCTCAGCAAGGTCTCCTAGACTCCTAGCAGTTTTTAAGAGTGTTTTGCAAGATGAGGATTTTCATAGCTTTGGAAGGATTTTGTGAATCTTTTGACATTTCATCAGACCAAACTGTGCAAGCCGTAAAACTGATGATAAAGGTAGGTGCTTAACTAATTATCCCAAGCTAATTATTTTTAATTTTGCTATGTTTAACTTATGGTTTAAATACACGTATAATATAAATTTATACTGCATAGTATTCCCTATTCTAATGTAAGGGAGTTCATTTTATAGGTCTTCTGGCTGCCTATCCCTGATTTCTGTGTAAGACTTCTGAGACTCTTACTGCCTGATTTGCAGGTTTAGCCAAGCTCTGCTTGTTGCAATATGAAAGGTGGGGGCAGCAGGCAAAGCTACCGTTATATTACCATTATAATAGACAGGCTTCTGGTGAAAGTTAGAGCAATCTCGGGGCTGCTTTAACTTGCATTTGGCTGCCAGCAGCCAGCCCCAATGGGCATTTCCCACAAGTGAGAATCCTCTGCAATCCAATAGCACCCTGGTTACACATCTTTCTCCCTAGCCATGTTTCCCACATAGCATACTGATTTGCGGGCAGAGGGGCAGGAGGGGGAGAAGTGGGGTGGAGCGTTCAGGGGAGGAGGCGGAGGTGGAGCAGTGGTGAGCTGGGGCCGGCCAGCCACCGGCTCACCTGCCTGCCCGCCACTGCCCGACCACTCACTCGCTCGCCTCCTGAGCCCCCCTCCCTCACCTGCCGCCGCAGGCCACACAGTGAGTCCATGCGGGCCGCATGTTGTGCAGGCCTGGTTTACAGGCTCAGTGGCATTGTGTCAGAGGAAATTCAGACAAGCATTTGGTCTCTCTGCGAAGGCATCTTTTTGAACCACTGACAACAAGCACCACAATTTTATGTGAAATGTGATTGTCTCCACCATCAGCAGCTCTGGGAACGATGTTCCAGTTCATGGGAGCAACTGGGAAAGTGTTTGGAGCTAGCATGTGTGTTTGTGTAGAGAATCAAGGGAACAGTCAATGGAAGAAGGAAGACCCTGTGAGATGCCCCAGTCAAGGCTGGGATTAAAAGAGAGACCTGATTCCCCAGAGGTCTCAAATTGTCACCACCAAACTCCAGCCACATGTGCAACAACTTGCACTCTACATTACATGGTGCCAGAATGATCACAGTGACATTTCAACTTGCTCCTTGTGAGATGAGACTCCTGTGATTCAGGAGTCCCTGTGGCTGCAGGTTTAGCTGCATTGTCTGAATTAACCCTATATTGTTTTATGCATTTACTCTGACACAGCAAGGAAAAGCACTATTTATGTCACGTTCATCCTTTCAAGGAGAGAGTCCAGAGTTCTTGCACAGTCAGGCTCACACTTTAAAAATGGCTTCTAATTTTGGTGTCCTCAAGGTCTGATGCCAGCTGTGAATATGTAGGCTGAGATTTTCAAAAGCACTCAGTTTGGTTTAACTCTGCTCCCACTGAAGTCAATGGGGGTTTTTTACATGGGATCAGACAGGCCAGAGGTTGACAACCTTTCAGAAGTGGTGTGCCAAGTCTTCATTTATTTATTCACTCTAGTTTAAGGTTTCACGTGCCAGTAATACATTTTAACATTTTTAAAAGGTCTCTTTCTATAAGTCTATAATCTATAACTAAATTACTGTTGTATGTAAAATAAATAAGGTTTTTAAAATGTTTAAGAAGCTTCATTTAAAATTAAATTAAAATGCAGAGTGCCCCCGTACCAGTGGCCAGGCAGTGTGAGTGCCACTGAAAATCAGCTCGCGTGCCGCCTTTGGCACGCATGCCATAGGTTGCCTACCCCTGCGATAGGCCAATACAGAGCTCTTTAGAAAATCCCACCTGACATCTAATTCAGGTATCTAAATATTCATTTAGGTGCCTCATTTTAGGTACCCAAGTTTGAAGCTGGTAAAATAATAATATAACTATAATAATATATATGTAGTCTAGGTCCCTAAAGTTGGGCACCCAAACATATGAGGTAACCAAAAGCAGAGGCCACTTGGAAAAACTTGATCTTTCATAACTCCCCAGCAAGAAGGTCACAGATCTGTATTTTTGCTTTAGCTTTGTGTCACTTGTAATGGATCAGATGTATTCATTTGTAGCAGCAAAACTTCATCACATTCTTTAGCCTCCTATACACACAGAATTTTTGTAATTTATAAGCAAAAAATAAACCTAGCCTAAATCAAGACTCTTTAGATCTCAACACTATTTTCTTTTCAAAACAAAACGATATAAATCTTGTATCTAGCAGTTGTATGTTCTAAGAACACTTTACTTGGACTGTAAGTCCTGTGGGGCAAAGAGCAGTTTCTAAGGCACTAATGTAATATACATACACCAAAAATGAATGCAGATTTGTTCTGGGTAGGAATCACTTCTGCATAGACATTCTTTTCACAATTTATTATTCATTTTTAGGATTATTTCCACATTCCACTTTCTGAAGACAAGCAAGGCAGACGATATTTGGAGCTGATCTATGCAGGAGCAATACTGAAGGACAACTGGATCCTTGCTGACATAGGGATATCAGTTTCCTCGACCATTAAATGTGTTGTTAAGGTACAGTATGATTAAAAAATAGATAGTCTTAAGTTGTCCAGAAATTCTGTGTGTTTTTTGGTTCTCCTTCTAGACCCTGTGCTAAATTTAACACCACTAAGCAGCAGTAAAAAGTATCTAACCTCAAGAATAGCCACCCTGACCTTCAAAGAATGAGTGTAAAAAGTTGTTATGGTAACATGAATGATTGGGCTTACATTTATTTACATGGAACTTTAAAGACTGTAAAAATAGAACCTTTTCTGTAGAGAGACATCTCTACAGAAATTAAATTTGTGGAATGAAAGACCTTTACAAATAGGGAGAAAAAGCCTGATACAGCACAATACCCATTTCCCACTGTGGGCAATAGATTTAGGAGGATCTTGTCAGCCATATATTTCCGTCACCCCCAAATCCATTCCTTCTCTCAGTATCTGTGATCACAAATTGACTTTTGGTCATGATCTGTCATTTTTCCTCTGCTGAATATATATCTTGGCAGTCAGTTGCTGCTGCTCCTTCATGAGGTGCAGAAAAGCTAAAGGTAAGTTGCATTAAATAAAAAAATAGCACTAGTCTCTCTACTCCTACTTGCACAGGCTTCAGTAAGCTAAGTGCAGCAAATTTTAAGTACAGCACATAGTATAGTCTTTATAATACAACTGATGAGCATAGAAAGAGAGAGGCCACAGCTGGAACCTTGAATTTGAACCACTTAGAAAGAGGGTATAGATTATATCCCAATCCTTGGCTCCAATCCTACCCCAATGGGTTTGGTTCTGAATTGGATTCTAAACCAGAATGAACTATTTTTCCACTCATGGTTCAGCTGTGGACAAACTTGTGAGAAATGCTCACCATTCAGAGATCTAATCTTGCAAGGTTGCCAGCATTCAAGATGACTGAAATCTCATAAGCAGCTGATTTCATGAGACTTTCACCATTTTGGGCTGAAATCTCCAAACCAGCTATTTAGATTTCGAGACCATTACAAATAAAGATGAGCCCTGGCCCTTATTAGGCCTCTAAGCTGAACTCTAAAGCAAGCCAAAGCCTATCCCTGTATCCAGTGAGAACCAAGCATTCTGAGTTAATTTTAGAGGCATTGTTCTAAGAAGAATTATCATTCATTATAACTTAACATCATGGTTTGGCTCCCTCCTTAGGATCATAGAATATCAGGGTTGGAAGGGACCTCAGGAGGTCATCTAGTTCAACCCTGTGCTCAAAGCAGAACCAATCCCCAAATAGATTTTTGCCCCAGATCCCACTGTAACTGGAAAATCTTTTCTTCCTTCATTCTCAGGAAGTAGAACATATGATTTCATCTTGCTTTCTAAATGCACCTATATTGAAATAACCTGGGTTTTTCTTGTTGTGTATAGCAAAAGTCATTCTTTTGCTGGAATACATGAGAAGGAGTTAGAATTTCAGGGGAATAACTACTAATTTTGTATTACAGCTCTATGCCAACACTGTTAAAGGAAATAAGCAATGCATAAGACATCACAAGAGACAATAGCAACTCAGGCTGGTATGGTTTGGTAAAATAACTGTAAGGAAAACATGACATATATGATGCCTTTTGGGCATCATTTTCAAACCTGATAGCCTAAATTTGGACACCTAGACCTGCATCTAGCTGTCTAAACTGTTGCTGTTTATATATACCTGGTTCAGACACATTAATGATTATACAGGCTATTAAAAGTATATTTAGACTTCAAAATTGGGCTGTCTAGGGCAAATTCTGTCTTCATTTACAATTGGAAAGTCAATAAATAATACTTTGCACTTCTACAGTGCACGCATCTGAGGATTTCAAACATTATCTGGGCAATAATGAATTAAATCTCCTAGCATCCCTGTAAGCCAGGTATAATTAGTTATTATAAGTATTCTTTCCATATTACATGTTGGGAAACAGAGGCACAGAAGTTAAGAGACATTTCCAGGGAATATGGGTACAGCCAGAAATACAATAGAGGTTGCCTGACTCTGAGTGCTGTGTTTTAACCAAAAGGTCCCCCTTTTTCAGTACTGTTGCACACATGGACTTAAGGACAGAATATGGCATTTGGGGGCTACCGTTTAACTCATGTTCACTTAAAAGTCAGTAATTCCATGAAAGTGTACAACACAGCTGAGTGAGGCTTCCACAAATTAAAATGAGATAATTACCAATTGCCATCTCATACATTTATTTTTAAACAGTATTTTGATTGAATTGTTCCCAGTTACAAGAAAAACAGAAAGTACTTCAGTCAAAGAAGGTATAAAATATTTTTTTTTATACAGGGCTTTTCAGTGTCTGAATGTCTCTTGTAGCCTGTGATTACTGTGATAAAGTCTTATCATGCAAAGGTATTGTCAAGCTTATTCAATATTAGGCCTAAAACTTCCGAAAACCTCAAAGATCAAGGATAGTAACCAGAGCAAGTGTAGCAAGTTTAAACTAGGAAATATTGTAGACCTGTGGTCAGCTGCAAAAAGCAAGCTTTGCAATATTAGGCATAGCAAATTCAGACTAAGAAATATTGTAGACTTGTGATCATCTTCAAAAAGCAGGCTTTGCAAAATTAGATATGGATTTGTGGTCAAGGTGTAAAACAACCAAGCACTTCTTTCAGCTGATTCGAATGTTCTTGATACAGACTCGTGGTCAAGGTGCAAAGCAACCAAGCACTTCTGGCTGCTTCAAATGTTCTGTGTCTGACACATTAACCACAATTAGGACAATTGGCTGTATTTGGAAAATATGAGCAGTGCACCTGTGCATAGATCATAATTTCAAAGTAACCACAACTACCACAGTAAATATTTGGCCTAACCTGATTGGTTGACCTGCTTCAAAACACGGCAGGTAGATGAGATAAAGTGTGTAGACCCTCAGATGGGTTTGTGTGTTTGTCTTGGTCTAAGGGGTCATTCTCTTTGATTGGTCAGACCCACACCCCCTGAACGGAGGAAACCTGAACTACACAGACTATCTGTACCTAGCCAGTGCAAAGAGCGGTCGACTAAAGGGTAATGTATTCTCAGCAGGGTAAGGTTTTAAAGTAAAAAAAGTCTGATTGCATGCAGTATAAAGTAATAGAGTAGAGAAGTCTGGGTTGCTTGAGCTAATTTGATCTCAAGTTGTGTTGGCACTACAGTATTACAAATTGTAATGTCAGGATAATTTGATCTCAAGTCGTATCAATGCTGCAGTAGTAAAAACAGTAGTAAAATCTTAATAGAAGTATTAGATTGTTTAGGAATAGTTATAAGTTGCTAATAAATAGTTTTACTTATGCTTGTGCCCCCTGGTGGTGGGAACAGTATGAGCAGAGTTGGTAATCAATAAGTAACAGTAGCTTTGCTTGTACTTGTACCTGCCTTCAGTATCACCAGCCATTTATATTCAATGCTAATAGTATGATTTATAGTAGTAAGTAATTAATGCATAATATTACCTGTACTTGTTTGCAATATAATTTGCCATTTATATTAATCCTTATTCAATGCTGGTCTCTATTTCTCCTTTTCCTTTTCTATCTGTGTTGCATTTATAACTAAGTCATTAAAAACCTTTTTTGAGAAATAATCAGTAGTCTTAGTTTTCTCGTATATGGACACTGCTCAACCTCATTACATCTGTGTTGGGTGGTGGAACGTAGCGATCACCCGGAGCCCCATTGGGGTCCTGACATTTGCCTCCTTCTTCCTTTATCTCCGCATAGCCTTTTTCTTCAGTCTTCTCCCTCTCCCAAATCCCATAACAGGTTATTTTCCTTAATTTTTTGAGGTGGCTGATTGCTGCCTTTATTTTAAAGAAAATGCAACTCCTCCTCTTGGAGGATTTTCACTCTGGCTGGAAGGAGGAGTAGTTGCCCTTTGCATGAAAAGGACTGTTTAATATGGTGACTGGCTTTGCACAAGACCTTTACAGCTAGTCTTAAATCTTAATCCAAAACAATTATTTCTGTCCCTCACAGTCATGTCTGTAACAACCTTGGCTGTTTTCATCCATCATGAGGAATACTTTTATTCTCTCCAGGGTGGCATTTGTGTGGTTTTTTGTGACATTGGGCTCCTAACTACCTTTCTTGTCTATAAGCATATCAGATCTTCTCAGCTACTAAATTAGAGTATTCTGTGCACCTGCCGTCCATACGAGTAATCATGTCCGTGTTACCAGTGCTGAAGGGTTACGCAAAAGTCATGCATTAATAAGACCAGGTCCTTGGCCCTGCTCCATTTCCTTGGACAGCCAATGCTGTCTTAAACAAGTGAAGTGCCAAACTATTCCTAATCACCTTATTACAGCCTCCAGTGGAGGCCGTGTGGCCATGCAGGTGGGGGCAATAAGCTCTTGGGGACCATTACCAGTCAGCACAACTTAGAGCAGTCCAGAGGATAAAACCAGACCCTGGCTAGCCTCAGGGCTGAGGGATGTAATGTTGGTGTAAAGCCACCTGTGATCTTCACTACCCCAGGTCCTATGTCAAGCACGGTTCATCCAGATCTGAGTTTCAGGGCCGTAGGTGTCAGCTGATTTTTCGCAATGCTTCCTGCATGAGTGCTGGAAAGAAGGAGAACAGGATCCCTGCGTTCTCTCCCTACAAATTCATTTATGCAGGGCCAGGCACGATTTGACCTTCAATTTTTTGTCAGAAGGGAGATAAGTGCTGATGCTAAAAAAAAAATACCAGGCAAAACAAAGCATTGTAGAAACAGACATGATAAAAGTACACAACAGTACTGCAACCTAAATTTCTGTTTCATACACACAGGGAAGACTGTCTTTTAGAGTGGGCTTTTTTTTTTTTTTTTTCTTAGCTGCAAACTGCAAAGCCACGTTCAGTAATTAATGAGGTGGGCTGTTGCAAGGCAGCAGCTTCTGTGCACTAACAAGCTTGGCTTCTCGCCATGGTTGTTATATAAGCTGAGAAAGATCCTGAAGATAGCTCGTTTGTATATAGGTCCCTCAGTCCATAAACAAAAGAGAATATTTTTAGTCTTGCTATTGCTCCACTCTTATAGGATTAGTTGGCCAGAATTATTGCTGCTCCTGGCACAGCATCACTAGGGCTGCAGCGCATAAAAACAAGGAGTGGAACAGTGAGGCAAAAGGACTGCAGTGTTAGGATGTCTTTGAGAAATATAGCTGCTTGTTTACTCCGTCTTCTGGTTCTAGCTTTATTGTTGTTGCTGTTTCCCTGGGGAGAAAGATAAATTTAATTTAATCACGTCCTTGATCTGTATGCATGTTGCATGCTGTGTGTTTGCTTTTTGTTCAGAAGAGGCAGAGATTTGGTGGTAGGAATTCTTTTTTAAATTGCCTCTTTAAACCCTGATGCAGCACCTCCCTTGGTAAATCTGTATAGTCACGGCCCATTCCTGCCAGGTGGTGACCACCTCCAGAGAGTCTATAATTGAGAGGCCACAGCATTTTGCTTGGGATGCTCACACCTCTGGGGAGTAGTCCTTAAACATGTGGCTCTCTTTAGGACTGAGAATTTACATGCATTTCCGTAACACCTATCATAAAACACTAGACACACCAACAATCAGTACTTAAAAACACCATTTACAAAGGCAGCAGAGAATCCTGTGGCACCTTATAGACTAACAGACGTTTTTCCACTACCTGCGTCTGACGAAGTGGATATTCACCCACGAAAGCTCACGCTCCAAAACGTCTGTTAGTCTATAAGGTGCCACAGGATTCTCTGCTGCTTTTACAGATCCAGACTAACATGGCTACCCCTCTGATACATTTACAAAGGATATGCAACATGACGCAGCATCAACAACAGTAATTGATTTATCAGTTCACCAAAACTGAGATCCTCTCCACTAAATCCAGTTTCCCTTAGAAAAACCTTGCATAATAGAAAAGCTTTGCACATGAAGGTCTATAAATTCTGGTTTTGTGGAACAAAGGGTGACATTAAGTTTGAGAGGTGAAAGCTTTCATCCTATAATGTTTTGTCAGCAACCCCTACGCATGGAAATATAGGAATTGTCAGACCAACTGTCCCAGCTGATATCAAATGTTGGAATGGAATACAAAGAGAGAGCTAGTCTCAGGAAGGTTGCCTTCACTAGAAAATGGTGTGATGTGGTTTGAACATGACCATGTAGAGTTGAGTCAGCTGACAAGACTGAATAACACTCAGATCCCTTTCCTCAGTACTCCTTCCTAGGCAGTCATTTCTCATGTTGTATGTGTACAACTGATTGTTCCTTCCTAAGTGGAGTACTTTCCATTTGCCCTTATTGAATTTCATCCTATTTACTTCAGATCATTTCTCCAGTTTGTTCAGATCATTTTGAATTTTAATCCTATCCTGCAAAGCACTTGCAACCCCTCCCAGCTTGGTATCATCCACAAACTTATTTGCTCCATTATCTTTCTGGGTACTGAAGTTAAGATGACTGCTCTGTAATTCCCCAGGTTATTCTTATTTTCCTTTTTATTGATTGGTACTATATTTGCCTCTGGAATCTCTCCCATCTTCAATGACTTTTCAAAGATAATCGCTAACCTAATGGCTCAGATATCTCCTTGGTCAGCTTCTTGAGTATTCTAGGATGTATTTTATCAGGCCCTAGTGACATGAAAATATCTAACTTGTCTAAGTAATGTTTTAACTTGTTCTTTCCCTATTTTAGCCTCTGATCCCACCTCATTTTCACTGACATTCACTATGTTAGAAGTCCAGTCAAAACCTTTTTGGTGAAAACCGAAACAAAAAAGTCATTTAGCACTTCTGCCATTCTCACATTTTCTGTTATTGTTCTCTCCCACATTGATTAATGGGCCTACCTGTCCCTGGTCTTCCTCTTGCTTCTAATGTATTTGTAGAGTGTTTTCTTGTTACCCTTTATGTCTCTAGCTAGTTTAATCTCATTTTGTGCCTTGGTCTTCCTAATTTTGTCCCTACATACTTGTGTTATTTATATTCATCCTTTTATCTTGACCTAGTTTCCACTTTTTGTAGGACTCTTTTTTTGAGTTTCAGATAACTGAAGATCTACTGGTTAAGACGAGGTGGCCTCTTGCTGTACTTCCTATCTTTCCTATGCTGTAGGATAGTTTTCTATTGTGCTCTTAATAATGTCTCTTTAAAAAACTGCCAACTGACTGAACTGTTTTTCCCCTTAGACTTGCTTCCCATGAGATCTTACCTACCAGCTCCCTGAGTTTCTTAAAATTTGCCTTCTTGAAATCCATTGTGCAGTTTTCCCTCCTACCATTCCTTAGAATCATGAACTCTACCTTTTCATGATCACTTTCACCTAAGCTGCCTTCCCCTTTCAAATTCTCAACCAGTTCCTCCTTATTTGTCAAAAATCAAATCTAGAACAGCCTCTACTCTTAGGCCTGGTCTACACTGGGGGGTGGGGGGTGGGTTTCGATGTAAGATACGCAACTTCAGCTATGGAAATATCGTAGCTGAAGTCGACGTATCTTATTTCAACTTACCTCCCGTCCTCACAGTGCAGAATCGACATCTGTGGCTCCCCTGTCGACTCTGCTACTGCCGCTCACTCTGGTGGAGTTCCAGAGTTGATGGGAGTGCATTTGGGGATAGATATATCGTGTCTAGATATATCGATCGTAGTCTGGACATACCCTAAGTGTCTAATGCTGTCATCTAATGCTACTTTTAACAGTCATGTCAAATACGGTAACGTTTTCTAGTGAAAACAAGTGTCGAGCATGCCAGTGACACTACAGAAATAATAAGGGACACAAAACCCAAACTATGAAGGGCTAAAATCTTATCAAGTGGGTAGCCAGCCTTATTCTGTTAGCCAAAAGGTGAATGGTCTTCAACTAATGGTGCTTGGGAAACCCCAAAATTGTCACTGAAAATTTTGACTAACTTTATCATCAGGCATAGCAACTCAAAGAACATATTGCAGTAAGCCAATCTGGAGAAGACAAAAGTACAGGCTTTTGACAAGGCCTTAGTCAAGCACAGAGATAACAAAAGCAACTATGGGGGGAGAGGGGGGAGGCTACTGAACATCCAGAAGCAGTCAAAGATCCTATAGGAAGTCTAGATTGTAAATTGTAAGATATCCTCTCTGCCATCTCTCTTGTTTCACTAATAGAGCCAAATTCTGCTCTAAACTCACAGATGCTACTCAGCTGAAGTTAATGGGGTGCACTAATGTGCAGAATTAGGCTTACATTTTTAAGCAGTGACCATGCGTTAATTGTTGTACAAGATGTAAAATACAGACAGACTTTACCTTGGAACTGTTATAAATGAAATAAAAATACATGCTCATGACTATCCTCCTTGCATCTGAAAGCATTTTACAAATCTGAAATAGCTAAGCCTCACAACATCCCTGTGAAATAAATATTATTAGATCTATTTCATAGATGAGTGAACTGGAGCACAGATTTGTTCAGGGCCCACTCCTCCAGGTGTTAAAAGCTCCTCTCAAGAGACGATGAGTGCCCTAATGTCTCACTGATATCAAAAGGAGTTTACGTTGTTCAGCATCTCACAAGAGGTGCTTGATATCTTGCTGGTTTGGGCCTTTAATGACTGGATGAAGGTCAAGCAGCCAGTTTGAGGGATAGCTGGTAATAGAACCTAGTCTCCTGCTCTATCCACTAGTCCAGGGGTTGGCAACCTTTCAGAAGTGCTGTGCCAAGTCTTCATTTATTCACTTTAATTTAAGGTTTCACGTGCCAGCAATACATTTCAACGTTTTTAGAAGGTTTCTTTCTATAAGTCTATAATATATAACTAAACTATTGTTATATGTAAAGTAAATATGCTTTTTAAAATGTTTAAGAAGCTTCATTTAAAATTAAAATTAAATGCAGAGCCCCCTGGACTGGTGGCCGAGACCTGGGCAGTGTGTCACTGAAAATCAGTTCACATGCCGCCTTCGGCACATGTGCCATAGGTTGCCTACCCCTGCACTAGACCACATTGAAACAAAAAGGAAGTAGATCTTTAGATGTGTAAAAACAGTGTACCTAAACTACAGGCACAATTTACAAGAGCGGTGTTGCTGGATCACTTATGTCGTTATTATTTTTGCTTTTAGGAAGAAGACAAGCCAGCCTTCTATGTATACAATGCTGTAACCCAAGAGAAAGTGCCCATTAAGGGGAGTTTTTATCTTCTTGCTACAAAAGTGTCCCTTTTGAAAACACTGGTAACCCTGAAATGTGGCTTTCCAAATAGTGTTTATTGTCTCAGGACTCCAGAGGGCAAGGAGATGTATGACTGCAACACACTGAACGATTACCAGTTAGATATAGGTATAAGATGGTTTTATTTTCACTACCTACTAAATACAGCAATGTTGACCAAATACGTGTCTATAACATGTCAGTTTTCTGTATTTAAGGAATTATTTATCATTAAGTTTGTATTTAGGGAAACCTGAAGAGCATTAATATTATTGATACTTTTCTAATGCAGATCTCAGTATTTAAAAAAAAACATTTTGGGTCATATGATGCCCTTCAAAATAAAAAAACATGAAATGCAGGTGGAGAGACAAAAATTAATGATGCACAAAAGGAACCCATAATGTACTTCTGCATGCCTTTGTAACAATATTGGGCCTGCACTTGTACCATTGTAAGTTGGGACTTCTTTCACTGGAGCTGCACTGGTATAAAACTGGTGTAAGGGAGGGAAGATTGAGGATTATCGGACTGAGTGTTGCTTGTAAGATAGGAGAATACACAGAAAGCTGCAGAAATCTTGCATACCAACATATAAAATTAATGTTATCCCTGCAAACTCACTGTGCTCTAGTCCCCGTCCACCTCTCAAAGGTGTTAATCTTGCCCATTACATCAGTGGTTGTCAACCAGAGTCCGGGGCCCCCGGGGGGCCACAAGCAGGTTTTAGGGGCCCTCCAATCAGGACCAGCATTAGACTTTCTGGGGCCCAGGGCAGAAAGCCAAAGCCCCACTGCATGGGGTTGAAGCTTCAACCACTCAAGGTTGAAGCCGAAGCCTAAGAAATGTAGCTTCGCTGGGGCCCCTGTAGCATGGAGCCTCGGGCAATTGCCCTGCTTGCTACCCTGTAATGTTGGCTCTGGCTTTTATATGCAGAAAAACAAGTTGTTGTGACACAGGTGGATCACTGAGTTTTTATTGCATGTTGGTAGGGACTTAGAAAGAAAAAGGTTGAGAACCTCTGATTACATTACTCCTTAGATAGCATACTGACTTTGTATGTTATGGACAGCTGACCAAAGTCCTGTCATTTTTAAATTTAAAAAATACAGTAAAACCTGTGTTATCTGGCACTTTACCAACCAGAAAGCTCTAGAAACTGGCATTTCTGATATCTCCAATACAAATCTTCAATAGGGTTGCCAGGTGTCCAGTTGTCCCTGCTGTTCCTAGGTGGAGGAATGGCCATGGGGGCTCCATGCATTGCCCCTGTCCAAAGCATTGACTCCGCAGCTCCCATTGGCCAGGAACTATGGCCAATGGGAGCTGCGGGAGTGGCACGTGCGAGCCGTGCCTCTGCCTAGGAGCTGAGGGACATGTTGCTGCTTGCGGGGAGCTGCCCAAGGTGACCGCCGCCTGGATATGGCACCCTGAAACCCTTCCTGCACCCCAACCCCCAGCCCTGAGTCCCCTCCTGCACCTAACCCCCCTCCCTCCATTGGTAAATATAACTCTTAGTTAACTGGAATTTTTTACTAATCTGCACCCCTGATTCCCACAACATGCCAGATAACAAAGCTTTTACTGTAAATGGAAAAAATGCCAGTGAAGTTTTCTGTTAGGTCACTATGCTGGTGACCAACCTAACCAACAAACCAATCTAAATGTAGGGTAAGCTATGGCCCAGTGTGTTAGCCCCATGCCAGAATTAGAATTCATGGCTTCCTAGCTCGTGCTGTTTTGCTTAGTCTGCTACACCAGAGATACTCAGCCTTCTTCCACCTTGCGTCCCCAAACCAGCAAGAGTTTCTTGTAACAACCTAAAATCTCTCAATCTGCTGTGGTCAGAAAATATTGAAGGATTAATATCAAGGCAAGAAATCATGCCTAATGAGGGCATCCACAGTTTTTGTTTTTTAGAAGGCACATAAACCCCCCATGCTCTAAGGCACGAGTGGTTAGACTGGTTGGTTGGAAGCCAGGACTCCTAGTCTCTGTCTCTGGATATCCCAACAAGCCACTTGAGCACAGCACCTACCCTCCCTGTACCTTGGTTTACCCATTGGTACGAAAGAAAAACAAATAATGAAATTAATCACACAGGACATGTATAACTATGAATGACAACCAATAGTACAGATGAGGGCACAATTTCTTCCCTCATGTCTACTCCATATAAACCATTCACTTGTGTGGAGGTGGATCAGGCTTCATGGGGACTACTCACATGCTTAAAGTTAGGAATGTGTACCTTGCTGAATCGGTGCCTATGTAAAGGGAGAATTTACCCCACCATAACTTTCTGATGCCTGAAAAGCAGTAGATTATCATATGGTTTATTTTTCCCTGAAGTAGAAAATGTAAGTTTGTGGATAAATATATGGAATAAATTAGCATGTTAATATAGACTTAAACATACCATAGTCCTAAGTCTGGAGAGTGAATATGAAATACAGACCAATACTGCACCTTGTATAGTCAATTTATACCGGTGTAAAATACTACTATTATGATCTGATAATGCTTTACACCTACTCGAATGTGCATTAATGTAGATGGCTATACAAGGTACAGGGCAATGTTTAATTTGGCCCTATAACCACAATATTTAGAAAGGGAATAAATATAAAATAACCCAGACAAATACAAATTTACAAGCAAGTAATGTTTTGTTTCTAGGAGTATCTTAGTTGCTGGTCAAACACACATCTGATACCATTTATACAGTATTACAAAAATAAACATTCACCAGCAGCCAATCTAAATGTAAACTGCTTATAAAACTGTTCAGAAAAAAAGCCCCAGGACTTGGTCAACAGTATACATACAGCAACTGAACCACTGAAATCATGAGCTAGGTAATCTGATCAATAATTCTACTATCTTGGGTATGGATATTTGGTGCAGGGTCCCGAACCCAGTATATACACAGTAACATTCCAAACCAGAACAGAAACACTTTAGCGATCCAAAACTTAGAAGTCCAGTTTTGCAGTCCTGATGCATTCACAACTGCTGTTCCAATCATTGCAAACGTAGGAGTTTCTGTGCATGGGAGCTGTCCGCACTCACACTGATTTAACGCCCACATAACTCCATGGAGTTTAAGTGTGAACATAAAATCAGCCTGCTAGGAACAGGCTCTAAACGATTACATTTAGAATCTCACAGCCTGTCTGATATTTGCAGTTTTAACACTGGTCCCACTTCTACCCCCAGAAACCAGTGGATGTTACAGCCATGAAAAAAAGATCAGGACTGAGACCAGAGTACTTTTAATGCCTTCTAATGGAAGTTTTAATTATAATACTTCCTAGAACAGGAAATTCCTGCTGAACTTCACTGCCCCAGATCTTTTACAGGAAGTTGGGTCTGTGACTATGTTTAAATGGGAATATCAAATTATAGCGGATTATTAGTAGCAAACCTCAAGGTCCTTTCTTACTTACCATTTATCTGGGTTTTTTTTAATTTTGATTTAAATAATAAAAGACACCTATACAGAGGCTTTAGGTGCCCTGACACTCAATCACATTTACAACCTAATAGTTCCAGTGGCGTTAAAAAGCAAACCATCAGACAGGAACAATAGCACAACTTAACTAGCCAGCCAGCTACAAAAAGCTCCTTTCAGCTTCCACCCATCATTCTGAGAACATATCCTCAACCCTCTCTAACACCTCTTCCAATAGACAGTCTTTGCTACGTGCCTGAAAGGTCACAAAATTCAGCCTATTTCAGACCAAGTAACCAATCAATATCCCATCTGTGTGCAACAGACTGCAAACATCTCCTTTTTTGAATATAAACTAGCCAAAACTAACACCTTTTCAGATTGTCTGGTAGTTTGGTAAATTCACAGTGTTAGGGGGCTTATATTCTCTTTTCTGGCCAGCCACTAGAGGACAAGCTATTCGCAGGTGTGGCCTGACATTCCCTCCAGTGGAGGGTTGTGATACACACACACTTCAGCCAGTAGGTTGCAGACAAATATCCTTTAGATGCAAACCGAGAGGTTTAGACTTTTATAAATTGCAAAAATAACAAAGCTGGAAGCAAGCTAAGTGATTGCATCTTGCTGTTGGTAGGCACAACACTTCGTCTGGATGTGTGGGATGGATGGAAAGAATTCCTGATTGGGTGCCTCTTAGGAAACAAGCATACAGTCCAGCGCTTCCTGTCTGATGAAGAACCAGTACTCAAGTATGTTAACTAATTGCATTTGGTTTTTAGCTCATCATAATTTCTCCAGTCCAAGCACCTCTGTTCCCTAATAATGTCTTTTGAAAATTGATTATGTCTTGGATTTAACTGCCAGTTTACTTTAGTTTTTTAATGTAAGGTGCTATTCAAGCAATTGAAATATCTCCTAAAGAGAGTATAGCAAAAATATCCTCATAATATAAAAAATACATCAGCTACCATTTTAGTAATTTGGAGCCTGATCCACATTGATTTTAGTTGACTGTGGATCATGCTTTTATTTTACGACGAGTGTATGTATTTTAAAAAGTCACTCTTATTTGGACATTTGGGAATTGTAATGACATCTCTGAAGACTGTCCTAAAGATCACCATCACTTCTTCACAATTGTTTTTAATAAACTGTTCTTGCAACGAAGCATTGTTTATACTAGCCTTGTAAAATTCTACTTGCCCATCACCTGGAATGAATTTTTCCTAGGCAAGTAAAATATAATTAGTTTTAAGTTGTTATGGTAAAGGGGACCAGGTAGCTTTTGTGACTGTGCCAATACATTTTCATGGAGAATTTGCAAGCCAATGCCATATTTAATGCTCCCTTAATAACTCTGAACACATATAGACTATATTGCAGTACATAGTTTTGGTGAGAGATACAAAGGAGAGAAAGGATCCCAGGACTTATCAGTGCAAGGGAAAAACATCCTATTACTGACCTAACAGGATAAAGAAGATCATTTGACTGTGAATGATCTTTAGACATGACATAACACAGTAAGATTTATTCTAAATTAAATGCAGTATACCAGTCTTTGCCCTCGTAAGAAATCACAGCACTGCATGATAGTGTGGCACCATGTTTAGAACATGGCTACAGACCTTGTGGAACTTCTACAGTGTCCCTTTGTGGTATCTAATTATTAATGCACTGTAGGAAAAGGGCAAAGTATGAATAACATACTTGAACGGAGTATTAAGCTAGAATAGAGTAGCTCTCTATCAGTGGAATTGTAATGAAAGATGCAATGTAATGAAAATATTCGTCATATGGATTACAGTATACGAGATAGTATCTCACTGTCGATGTTACTCCATACCTAGATTGTGGTTATAGTCTAAGAAGGTTTATTTTTCTATTTAGTGACAGTGGCTTTGCATAACAAGTGGTTTCTACTGTCTTTACCAAGAACAAGGACACACACAACATAAGGAATTGTTAGATAAGAATTAGCCAGACAAGTCTATTCTCTTTACATGTATTTTAACCCTCTTCCCCTATTTTGTACCTGCATCATTTAATCTCCTCCCCCACTTTTAAAATGTCCAACTATTTGTCTCTGAAATACTTGCACTCTTTTTACACTGGTCTTTAAAGATCTTTTGTACTCATCTCACATTTTTGAATGTCATGTGGATGTGAAATGCCTTACCGCGTGTAAACTGTAAATCCTGTTCCACTTTATGAAATCCCTCTTCACCCATGTTACCTCTAGAGCAGGGATAGGCAACCTATGGCACGGGTGCCGAAGGCGGCACGCAAGCTGACTGTCAGTGGCACTCACACTGCCTGGGTCCTGGCCACCGGTCCAGAGGGCTCTGCATTTTAATTTAATTTTAAATGAAGCTTCCTAAACATTTTAAAAACCTTATTTACTTTACACACAACAACATTGTAGTTATATATTATAGACTTATAGAAAGAGACCTTCTAAAAACATTAAAATGTATTACTGGCACGTGAAACCTTGAATCAGAGTGAATAAATGAAGACTCGGCACACCACTTCTGAAAGGTTGCTGAGCCCTGCTGTAGAGGGTCATCTTAAAATCTTCTCTCCACAGACTGTAAAATCGGCATATGCCTCTGTTTTCATTTGTGGATAACAAATATGATCAACAGTGACTAAGCCCTTTTAACAAAGGTACAAATTACGTATTCATATGGGAACCATATTATCTAATCAGCCCATTAGAGCACAAAATTATGAGGCTTACAGACATATCTTGGCATATGTTTGGCTGAATATTTTTGTGCTGTCATTCTGCAAAGAAATATACATAATTTTGAAAGGCAGTATTTTTCTAATGTTATGTTGGATTTCTTTAGTTTCTTCTGTTAAATTATTTTTTTGCATGTTTTTTTTTTCTTTTTTTTCCAGATATCAGAAGAGGGTGGCTCTTTACATGGCAGCATTTTTTGGGCACCTTGAGCTCGCAGCATGGATCCTGAAACAAGGAGTGAGACCCAATGCGGCAGTGGGTGTTCATCCCTACCAAGAATGGTGTCAGGAAACACATCATCCAGATGTAACTAAATGTCCAGTTCATGCAGCTGCAGAAGCAGGCCAACTAATTATACTGAAGGCCTTTGTCAATTATAGTGTGTTCTGCTTAGAGTGCCAAAATCCAGCAGGGCAAATTCCTTTGAACATATGCATCAAACACAAACATAAGGATTGTGTGCTATATTTAGTTACCAAAATGTGGTCAGTGGTTTCTTATCCTAATTTATCACTTCCCATGAAGATCTACATTAAATTAAAGCAGTGGCTGCTTAAGGCTCAGAGTCACATCCTTACCACAAAATGGCTTAACCAGGCTGCAGTCTTCAGAACACGAGTGGGGGACACTGTTATCGTGGATGGCTTCACTAAGACAAAAATGACTTCCAAAGCCAGGATCAAGGCAGCAGGCAATATGGACTATAAGTTACCAAACCTAACTGATCAAACTCCACATGGGAAAGAGTCATGTCCCTTGACAGTTACAAAGGGGGAGCAAAAAGTAATAAAGCTCAAATTACCTCCGTTGAAAGATGCAAATAAGCTCCCTAACATACACAGACTTCACCAAAAGAAGTATATTAGAAAGAAGGCTGCTCAGCGTAGAAAAGATGAAAGTATGGACCAAAACATGTGTTTAGCTAAAGTTCCTTTGCCCCCTATTTCTAGCCTCAGAAATTCACGCCCTCCTTTCTACTATTCAACACCTAATGCTAAATTGCTCTTAAATTCCTCCTCTGAGTGTTTCTCAGAACACAATGGAAGAACTCCAAGAGATAATGCAATCTACTGCTTAGCTATTGCCAGGTATTGTATTCTCTTTTGTTTTCCTTCTTTATGTATGTCCCTCCCAGGTGCTTATATTTTCTTTTCCCAGTGTTTGCTCATGTCCATTCCACATTACGTGTGGGTGCACCCCAGGCACAGTCACTGGAGATTTTTTCTTCAGTGGTATTGATTGGAACCGCTTTAGCACCCTCTGATGCTACGCGCTCGTGCACTGGTATAAGGGACCCAGATAGACTGCACCTTCTCAGTTCCTTCTTACCACCCAAATGGTCACTGGAACAACTCCTCTTGCCTTGGCAAGGCTTTCATCTAGTGGCTTTGTTATTCCCTTCTTTCTTCGCAAGTTTAGTTACCTTTAGTGTATGTGTGTGTATATATATATACACAACTTCAGTGTGTATGTATAGTTAGACCCCACAGTTGCATAGAAGGCCATGCCTCAGTCTCCAGACTTCAAACCCTGTGCCTCCTGTGGCAAGCCTATGCCAGTGAGCGACCCAGACTCCAGCTGTCTGAGGTGTCTGGAGGAGGCTCATGTGCAAGAGCATTGCCAGATCTGCCACCAGGGGTGGGTTGTGGAATACATATCTGCAGCCACATCTCAAAGAACAACTGTTACAACGGGTAAGTAACTGTATTTTCTAAGTATAATAATATGATTTGATTTATAGTTCTGTTTTGTCCTTGTTATTAAAATGCATGAGAAAAGGAACCAAAATACGTAGAAGCTGATCCAGAAACTATCAGGTTTTTTAAAACTGTATTTTGTTTGTGTGACGTTACAACTGGTCACTAAGGGTTTTTAATCATGGACTGCTGAATTATAATTGGCACTTTCTTGGAAGTTACAGATAGCCAATATTTGCAGAGACAAGGTGGATGAGGTAATACCTTTTATTGGACCAAACATCTGTTGGTGAAAGAGACAAGCTTTCGAGCTACACAGAACTCTTCCTTAAGTCTGCGAAAGGTACTAAGGTAAATGATCCCTTAGAATATGTGCTAACAACTTATGCTAAACTATCCGTTTGACCTTGTATTTAGCTGTGACACTCTGAATACCTTTTCCTGACCTGAGGAAGACTCTGTGTAGCTTGAAAGCTTGTCTCTCTCATCACCAGAAGTTGGTCCATTAAAAGAACGATCATTTTCCCTCCAGAAACTTTTTTTCTTCCTTTACTGTAATTAATGAAACTGAGGTGTAAAAAGGTCCTCACTCACCTTGTCTCTCTTATACCCTAGCACCTACACAGCTACAACAACATTACGATAGATATTTGCAGGAAATTTTTGTAGGATATGTTTGAGGGATTACTGCCACCTACTGGTAGCAGTTATTAGCATACATATCGGTTACAACTGAGGCCTTGTACTGAGAATAATCGTTGATGGAAGAACAACTTTATGTGACCAGAATCCTTGCACTTAACCAATGCCCTTCAGTCTAGAAATATAAGTAGTAAGATTCAGAGAAGGCTGAAAAAATTCTTAAACAACAAACATAGAAGAACTAGGTACAGGGGTGAAAGTAAGGCAGTATGGGCCAGTTCAGCGTACCAGTAAAAAGTAGGCACCAGCACCGGCCCATACCGCTGACTTTAAAGCGCTGCCACAGCAGGGATTTAAGGACTCTGCTTAAAGCGCTGCCAGGGCAGTACTTTAACGTTGCTGCATCTTTTGCACCCCCCGTCGGCGGCCCTGCCGGGTCCCTACCAGCAGGGCTGTCAATGGGGGGGTGCAAAAGGGGCAGCAATGACCCGGCAAGGCTGCTGATGGGGGGTGCAAAAGGGGCAGCCAGTGGGGCAGGGCAAAAGAAGTCGCTTCCCTGGGGTTGTGATTTAAAAGGGCCTGGGGCTCCAGCCTCCGCTGCCACTGCTGGCTAGAGCCCCAGGCCCTTTAAATTGCTGCTGGAGTGCAGATGGACTGGCTGAGGGACGCTGACCCCAGCCCCGCCCCTTCTGCCCGAGGCCCTGCCCCTTCCAGGTGGGCCAGAGTGGCCCCATACCGGTAAAAGCTCCATTTTACTTTCACGCCTGACTAGATAACACAGTAAATTATGAGTGAGGAAGTACTACACATTCCCAGGAATATTAAACATGCACAATAAGAGGGGGGTTATGCAAATTATGCAGAAGAAGTTAATAAGACACTTTTAAAGGAAAAATAATTACCTTGTTGAATCTGCAACTAAGTGAAGACGTCAGAATTTGGACCAATATAAGGGAATTACGTACATGCCTAATTTTAAGTACCATTGGCTTCAAAGACACTCCTCATGGACTTAAGTGTCTTGATAAATTAGGCTGTTAGTGTTTATTCAGTCAATGGGAATTTGTCTCAGTAAATGTTGAGTCAGGATCTGGCACATTGTTATTATCTCCTTTCGTTTTAAAAATCAAACTGTTGGGAGGAGGGTGAACTCCTTTGCGCTCAGGGGAAAAGTCGCTGTGAAACTGTTAAAGGGCAGAAAAATGTCAAGAAAAACAGATGATTTTGAATTGCTGTTAGTAATAGGTAGCAGGAAGAATCTGTCATATTTTTTTTTATGGCTGAAAGACAGGAAGAAGAGAAATGTATGATTCCAAGGTGCAAATGGAAACATTGAAAAGTGTGAAGTGAGCCGATGCCAAGCTTGAGTCTATTTTCACTAAGCGATAACTCAGAGGTTCCCAAACTTTTTGCTGGCATGACCCCGTTTTAATGAACTATTTTCTCCTGAGACCCCAGACAGCATTGAGGACTCCTTTTTGGAGAGCAAAATGGCATTCTCTGCACAGCGTGAACTTGCATGCCCCATACACATGAGGTTATGCCGCATGGAGGACGCCATTTTGCTTTACAAAATGGCGTCTGCCGCACAGTGTGACCTCATACTTATGGCACATGCAAGGTCACACTGTGCAGAAGTAGGGTGACCCACCTGTTCCTAATTGATCAGGACAGTCCCAAAATGTACATTTCAAGTCCAGGTCAACATTTGTCCCAAATTTCCTGCAGTGCCATTCTGCGCCTGCCCGAGGCTCAGTGGTGATGCCAGCCTTTCCTTGGTGGGGTGGATGAGGTGGGCCTTAGCCTCCCCACAGGCCATGAGTCCCTGTCCCCTGCTCCTCCTCTTCCCCCCAAAGCCCTGCCCCTGGCCAGGCCAGAAGCTGGAGCCAGGCAGTAATGAGAACCACCCAGGGAGCCCAAAATGCTGTGTGAAGCCCTGGATGATTCACCTGCCCTGAGTGGCATGCCCCAGGGACAGAGACACAGGCCAGGGACTCCTCTTGGGCACCCTGACCTCCCACCCAGGGCAGATGGAGGGTCCAGTGCTGCCCACCAAGGCCGCCGGGGGCGGGGGGGAAGTGGGGCAATTTGCCCCAAGCCTGCAGGGGCCCCTACAAAAATATAGTATTCTATAGTATTGCAACTTTTTTTTATGGAAGGGGCCCCTGAAATTGCTTTGCCCCAGGCCCCCGAATCCTCTGGGCAGCCCTGCTCCCCACTGCACTCCAGGATCCCTAGGCGGCTCTTACCACTGCCCAGCTTTGGCTTCTGGCCTGGCCAGAGCCTCAGGGGGAAGTGGAGGAGCCGAGGGGCAGGGCTCCTGCATGTGTCCCATTTTTCCATGTTGAAAGGGTGATCAGATATAGTACCTATCTATAAAAATGGGAATAAGGACAGCCCAGGGAATTATAGACCTGTCAGCTTAACTTCAGTACCTGAATTCAAACAATCAATTTGAATAAGGTAAGAATCAACATGGATTTGTCAAGAACAAATAATGTCAAACCAACCTAATATCCTTCTTTGACAGGATAACAAGCCTTGTGGATGAGGGAAAGCAGAAGATGGTGATATATGTTAACTTTAGTAAGGCTTTTGATATTGGTTTACATGACCTCAGAAACAAACTAGAGAAATATAGCCTAGATTAGCCTATTATAAGGTGGATGCACAACTGGCTGGAAAACCATACTCAGAGAGTAGTTATCAGTGATTCACAATCAAGCTGGAAGAGTGTATCAGTTGGGGTCCCACAGGGATCAGTTCTGGGTCCACTTCTGTTCAAATGATTTGGATAATGGTATAGAGAGTATACTTATAAATTTTATGGATGATACCAAGCTGAGAGGGATTACAAGCTATTTGGAGGACAGGAGTAGATTTCAAAAGTGGAACAATGGTCTGAAGTAAATAGGATGGAATTCAATAAGGACAAATGCAAAGTACTCCAGTTAGGAAGTAATCAATTGTACAAATAGAAAATGGGAAATGACTGCCTAGGAAGGAAGGACTGCAGAAAAGGATATGGGGGTTACGGTGGATCACAGACTAAATATGTGTTAAGAATGTAATAGTGTTGCAGAAAAAGCGAACATCATTCTGGCATGTATTACCAGGAGTGTTGTAAGCAAGACATGAGAAGTAATTCTTCACTCTACTCAGCACTGATAAGACCTCTGCTGGAGTATTGGGTCAAGTTCTGGGCACCACAGTTTGGGAAAGATGTGGACAAATTGGAGAAAGTCCAAAGAGAAGCAACAGACATAATTAAAAGTGTAGAAAATATGACCGATGAGGAAAAATTGAAAAAAAAATGGGTTTGTTTAGTCTGGAGAAGAGACGACTGAGGAGGGACATGGTAAGTCTTCAAGTATGTAAAAGATTGTTAGAGGAGGGTGATAAATTGTTCTTCTTAACCACTGAGGACAGGACAAGAAGCAGTAGGCTTAAATTGCAGCAAAGGAGATTTAGATTAGACATCAGGAAAATCTTTCTAACTGTAAAGGTAGTTAAGCACTAGAATAAATGGCTTGTGGGTGCAGGGGGTTGTGGAATCTGTCATCTGAAGTTTTTAAGAACAGGTTATACAAACACCTGTTGGGGTGATCTAGTTAATGCTTAGTCCTGCCTCAGTGCAGGGCACTGGACTAGATGACCTATTAAGGTCCCTTCCAGTCCCCCTACATATCTATGGTTTTCTGATTCTAATCGCCATTCTTAAGTAGTAATGTGGCACTTTATTGTTAGATCAACCTCCTTCCCCATGTTCAGGTGTTCCTATATCTCTGACTGCTAGAACCTGGGACTGGAATTCAGTAAATTGCTCTGTTCTGTTCATTCCCTCTGAAGCATCTGACACCAGCCACTGTCAGAAGACAGGATACTGGGCTAGTTGGACCATTGGTCTGACCCAGTATGACTGTCCTTATGTAGTAAAACCAATGGTAGGAGTGTGGAGGAGGAACACCCTACGTGGATTTCTGCAGAGTTCTCTATTAATTGTTGGAAGAGGGAAGGTTGCCTTGTCTTTGGAGTGACTGGCTGTTCCACCTCCATATCCCTGTACAGAAGCCCTGCACCTTCCTCTCGCTTCAGTGGAGATGCACAAACAAGACTTTTTCTGGCCAAGGCTGCCCCCAAGCAACCCCCATTGGCTGGCAACAGCAAACTGTGGCCACTGGGAGCTGTGGGGAGCCATGCCTGCGGACGATCAATGTCAGCAAAATGTCTCACAGTCTGTAATCAAATTACCCTGATGGGCTGCATGCAGGCTGCAGGTGGGACGCAGGTTGCCCACCACTGCTGTAAAGCCATCCTTGCTGCAGCTGCTGTCCCTAGCACCATGCTGCACCCCTGCCTTCCAGACTGGCCTGCCCAGGTGCTATGTAGGTCCCAAACTCTGAGATGGGACACAGGGTGCTGAAGTGGGGCATGGCCAGGCAGATCCCCATGAGGAACTCGTGTGAAGGAGCCAGTCCCACAGCAGCAGCAGAGAGGAGCAGAACTGGCCGCCTCATTGCCCACTCAGGTTTGGCCCCACCACCAGCCCTCTGTCAGGATAGGGAGGGCGATAAATGGTATTGCAATCTGGTGCAGGGGAGTCGCAGTGCCACTCAGGTTTGGCACCATGTCCCTTCCATCATGACACGAGGCTAAACTTCAATAGTGCTGCAATGCCCATGCACCTAGTCACAACACCACTCACTCAATTTAATCCCTGTGACACTCCCCCCTCTGCTGTTATGACCAAATCTGAATGGGCAGTGGGATGGCCAATGCTGTTCCCCCTCACTGCTGGCCAGCAGTATGCACCGTGCTTAACATGAATATAGCTGTAGGTGCCACAGATCTCTGCTCTAGCAGAGGAGACAGATGCATGAATCTGAAGGCCATGAGCCGGGCCACAGACAGACACATTCTATTACCAAAACAGTAGTGTATGCATTGTGTAAATGAATCTGCTGATTCAGACTTTGGGCTTATGCTCTATCAAAACTGTTTGTTTCTTTTTAGGCAATAATATTAAACAATCCTTGAGGATTTCAGAATAAAATATATTAATACTAGCACTAGCAATATATGTCTCTAGCTTGACAAAGTAATGTGGTAATATGATAAAAATGCTTTAAAATATACCTCGTGAATGCGTCTTTTGAGGTTATAAAAATAATACTAGATGAACGGTCACTATAGATAAAAGATGCGTGAAAAATTGTTTTAATTTATAACTGGATAAAATCTATCATATTTCTTCTTTACTGTTATTTCCCATACATTTAATTTTTCTAAATTTCCTGTGAGCAACTGTGTGTCTAACTTGTGCAACTACTCCAGCAGTTCCAGTGTGCACTCATATCAGGTTGCTGCTCATGGCCTGTTTGTATCTAACTATATAATATGCACATTCAGTTACTTTCAATCATGGTATTGTACACACAAATTAGACAACTAATTGTGCATAGTCAGACTGATAATCAGGCCATTAATGAGAAGAATTGTATATTATGAACTTGATCTTGCTTACTTGGGAAAAATACCCAGTCAAGTCAATGGAAGTTTTGCCTGCGCAAAAGGTGCAAGATATACCGTATATACTCATTCATAAGCCAAATTTTTTTAGTAAAAAAGGAAAGCACCAGAGAAGGGGGTCGGCTTATGAATAGGAAAGGAGAGGGAGAGGTGGGACACAGCCCCTCTGCCCAACAGAGGGAGCAAGTAGAGGCAGCACAGCCAGCAGAGACAGAAGGGAAGAGGTGGGGCCAGAGTCTCTCCATTTCTGGCCACACTGCTCTCCCTTCAGCCTCTGAAGCAGCTGCAGCTCCAGGGCTGGCAGCATAGGCGTATGCAGCACATTTCATTAGGGTGTGCACCCAGGGAATTTTATTTAATTTTTTTAAAGGCAAACATCATAAAGGCTGGGGTGCGGGAGGGATGCAGGGTGTGGGAGGGGGTGTGGTGTGCAAGAAGGGGCTCAGGGCAAGGGATTGGGGCAGAGGAGGGGTTCGAGGTGCAGGCAGGGGGCTCAGGGCAGGGAATTGAGGGGCAGGGTGCAGGAGGGGTTCGGGCTCCAGCCTAGCACTACTTACCTGCAGTGGCACGGTCCCTACCTGCCTGTCCTGGCCCCATGCCGCGCCGCTCACCACATCCCTGCACGACCCTGGGGAGGGGGCACAGGGCTCCACACGCTGCCTTGCCACGCCTCCGGGTGTGACGAACTGGGACTGTTCTTAATGTTTGCTCTGAACACTGTGTTGGTGCCTCAGTGTCCCCTATGCAGTTCTTAAGTATCTAGGTGGTGGGATAAGGGTGTGTGATTGCTGCAGAGCAAAGGGCCAGTGCACCTAAAGGCCTGACACTCTGTCTCCT
>NC_133776.1:28911752-28926786 GCF_003597395.2 Chelonoidis abingdonii
AGGAGGTGAAGACGTGTGAGCTTCTTGCCCTGAACAAGTCTGCTCCAAGGGAGAGGAGGCTCCCCAAAGTCCTGACTGGCTTTGTGGGGAGCAGTTCCAGAGCATCGCCTGGGGACTCCGTGACACCGGGTACCTCCCCCGAAGCTCCCATTAGCTGCGGTTCCCTGTTCCCTGGGCAAACCTGGCACACCCTGTGCACATGCCTATGGCTGGCAGGCTGCAGCCGTGCCGCTCGCCTCCGCCCCCAAGAGCAGGCTGTGGCTGCACCGCCCGGCCCAGCCCGCTGGAACATGCTGTGGCTGCACTGCCCAGCCTGCCCAAGCAGCTCCAGCCAGGTCAGAGACATTCTCCCCTGGCCCTCCCCAGATAAGGCTGGAAGGGATGGGATGGGGACAGTGTGGGGGTCCTGGGCTAGGGGTGGGGTCATGTGGGGGATGGTCACAGGGGTTACTCCCCTGACTCCCAGCTTCTGCCCCCTCCCCCTGCAAAATTTCCCCACCAGTTGCTGTCCCGGCCCATCAGGGTAAGCAGCTGGTGTGCCGGGACACATTGTTTACTTAGGTTTACCTCTGTGCCTGTGGACACTTGAGGTAGACAAACCATCTTGGCCCCCCAGTGGCTTATCCTCATGGCCCGGGAGCCAAAGTTTGCTGACCCCTGAATTATAGGGTTGGCTTATGAACGGGTTATAAAAAAATTCCATTTTTACTTATCCATTTTGAGGGGTCGGTTTATAAACTAATCAGCTTATGATCCAGTATAACAGTTAATTTGTCCTGTCACTTGTCTTGCAGTGCATTTAAAGAGAAACCATGGCTTCAACAACTGGAAATTGCAAGAACCCTAGCTAAGAAGAGTATCTGCAAACCTGTATACTGATGAAGGCCTGATTTCATATTGAATGTTTCCAGGAACCTGTAGTTTGGGAAGAGAGCCTATGTTTGAATGCTCTAACATTATCAACAATGTCCTATTCGACAAGCATCCTAAATTCAATGACATAGTACGCAGATATGGTCAATGAAGGTATATTAACAATTAATACATTACATGAAGATAACGTATAAATCATTAATGGATGCTCTGGGCTTCATCTGTTTCAGATGTTTGATCTCTTTAGCTCTAAAAAGAATAAAGATTAAATCATGTGACAAAAATAATTCTGAAAAACTGAATGCAATGTGTAAGGGAAAAAGAATGACTCATTAGATTAGTGTGAACCAAAGGTTTTCAGCATTGTATAGCACCATGAGAGAAAAATTAGATCACCAAGGACTAAGCTTTAATGTGCTAAGCAAAGCCTGTGAGAATCTCCTATTGAACCTCTAGTCATGCTTGGAGACTTCATCCTTCAGCACTCCCTAGGAGTTTAAAAACCTTCCACTCCTATCTCTAAAACAGTTTCAAAATGACTTTGATTAAAACCTTTTCTGCAGCTCCTGCTATCCAGAAGAGCCTGCCCTGTGTCTCTCTACCTCATTGAATCTGTCCTTTTTTAAGTCTCCTCTGCAAATCTATCTTTTCTCTCTTGCATCCTTTCTTTCTCTCTTCCATTGAGATATTTATTTAGGGTCCTCATTCTGCCAAACCTTACTTATATGAGTAATCCTTACTTGTGCAGTCCCATTGAACTCAAGGGACTAGTCCTGTGTGCAGTAAATGTGTGAACAGGAGTGTATGCAAGGCCTTGTCTATGTTTGAAATGCTAAGCAGCACAGCTGCAGTGCTTTAGTGTTGAAATTCATTACAATGACGGGAAGGATTCTCTCATTGGCATTGTTAATCCACCCCCCCAAGAGCCGATAACTAGGGCTACATCGACACACAGCCAGGATCCACGCTCTGAGATTGATCCACCAGCGGTCAATTTAAGGAGTCTAGTGAAGACCCATCAAATTGACAGGGATCGCTCTCCAGTTAACCCCTGTACTCTACCTGATGAGAAGAGTAAGGTGGGCCTACGGGAAAGTTTCTCCAGTCGACCCCCCACGGTGTAGACCCCACATTAATTTGACCTAAGGTACGTCGACTCCAGCTATGTTATTCACGTAGCTGGAGTTGGGTACTGTAGGTTGACTTACTGTGGTAGCGTAGACATAGCCTAGGTCAACAGAAGAATTCTTCTGTGAAACCTAGTGCTATCTACAGTGGGGGTTTGGTTGGCTTAACTACATCACTCAGGAGTATGGATTTTTCATTCCCCTGATTTAGGTGGATTGACTTCACATTTGAGTGTAGACCTGGCCTAAGAGACTGGTTTTTATTGTCTGACCCCAGTCATTTGATATGGGAAAGGGTTAAAAAAAGTTAACACCCTTGTCACATGACAGGGGTGACTATTCACTGACTTGATCAGCTAATGTTACAATGAGTAAGAGTTAACATGATCAGGCTTTAACTGAGACTATATTACTTATCTCTGCAAAGCATTTTGGTGTACAGAGCCTGACTTGTCTTGCACAGAAATCATAGTTTTACCATTGACTTAAATGGGAGAAGAACAGGGACCCAGTTAGTGTGAAATATTCTATTACATACTCTGTCACATGAACTGAATTAGAAGTACTGTAAAATACACAAAGAAAAAGGGGTCACACATTTAAAATTCTGCCATTTCATAAAATGAAATCTCCTGCATTGGCAGGCATATGGACTAGATTGCCTAATAAATCATTTCCATCTCTCAAAATGTCCCTAATATACAGGTAGCACTTTCAGATTGAAATTCTTTCCTAAAATATAAAATGATAAAATTGTGTCTGACAGTATGCCTCCACTGCCTGGTCTGCCTCAGTCTATGGGGGTGTAAAGAACAGTGCACACCAAAGTGCTGTGCTATAACTCCCCCGTGTGGATGCTGCAGGCACAAGCGAAAAGATTTCTCATTTACATTAATATAGTCCTCTTCAAATAAGACGATGGTAATAAGAACTGGGAACCTTGTTCCCACAGCATCTGCACAGGAGAATTACAGCACAGGACTTCGGTGCGCACTGCTGTTCACAGTCTCGTAGTCCAAACAGCAGGGCAGTGTAGACATGCCCTGAGATAGTATCTTTAGTGGTTCTGTGAGAAGCAGGAGGAACAATGTGTATGTGTGTCTTCCTGTGTATTTCTCCTCTGATCCTCTCACTCCTATGAGAGAAAAGATGGACAGGTGAGCTATTAAATTAACAACTGAAATATGTTTGTTGGTTTAGCAACTGATTGCACTGTATATTGCCTGTGATTCTGACTTCTCAGTATTCTTGTCAACCAATGTCAACATGAATCACACACAAAAAATAAGATTTTCTACAGAATTGTAAAAATAAAAATGATTACAATGTATTTCCATTTTTCTTATATATCTTCTTTTGACAGGTATTAGCATATAGTATCTTTATTTTCAATGCTGCACATTTATATACCATACTTGTACTTAAAACCAATTGGTGACTACCTTTTAACTACGAATCTAGGATCTGCTGCCCCTCCCATTTAAATCTGTGGCAGTTTGTCCACTGTGGCATGAAACCAAGTATCAGAGGGGCAGCCATGTTAGTCTGTATCCACAAAAACAACAAGGAGTCTGGTGGCACCTTAAAGACTAACAGATTTATTTGGGCATAAGCTTTTGTGTGTAAAAAACCCACTTCTTCCATGCATCTGAAGAAATGGGTTTTTTACCCACGAAAGCTTATGCCCAAATAAATCTGTTAGTCTTTAAGGTGCCACCGGACTCATTGTTTTTGTGACATGAAAGAATTGGTCTCACTGTGGTCATATTACACTAGACTGCACTTTATAGGAATTACAATGCCATCAATAAACAAAAAGCCACAATGATGCATAGTATCATTGTAGCACATTAGTAAAATCAAAATCTGATCTATTTTGCTTATATAATTATTTTTAGATATCCACACTGAAACTATTATAGAATTTTTTACAGTTCCTACCCCTGTAGTAGATGAGTGGTATCTTTAAACAAAAACCAAAACCTCTCTTACTCATCCCAGGCAGTCTCTCAGACCAGTTGGAAACATTTTCATTTTGAATATTATTTTCTGTTTATTAATATTTCCAGTAGTTTAAAATTAGACAAAAGGAACAGGCAGATTAACGATAAAGAACATTAGGCTGATTGTTTTCCTCCTGCCCTTTTTGGAGGGGACAGTGGATTTAGGGATTTGTCAAAACTTGGGGTGGGGGAGAGAAATAGCTATGAATGGGTGACTTTTAAACTGAATTTGTAAATATTTCACTTGGTATCCACAGGCCTTTTCCATTGCTAAATGAACTTCTTCCCAAATAAAATCTGCCAGCTGTGGGAATCTTAGTGCACTCACCTACATAGGGCACCCACAAATAAATATTAGCTGCTTTATTCTCGTTTCCCTTTTGAATAATTTACAGTAAATTGAAAGCTAGAGGTGAAGCACAGCTACATACCACCTATAAATATTAACAATGTTTGAAACCGATTGTTTAGCTCTTCACCAGTGAGGGCTCATACAGCGCTTTGCACGTGTAAAGCACTGTCTGGACTCGATTAACCTCATGCTTTGCGGGATCAAACCCTGAACGTGTGAATTAACGAAATTAGAAATCAGTAGCAGCACTGAATCAGTTTCCCTCAAACACCGCGGAGATGTTAATCCACGCTCTGGGTGGGCCGCAATGCAGCGATAGCGCTCACCCACACTCGGGCTTGGAAACCCTCCTGCTACCGGGGGGTTTGAAATCTGGACACGGCGCTTAGCTGTGCGGAACGCAGAGCCTTGTGCCTGTGGCGCCGATACCCCACTTTGGGGGATAACGCGCTCTGGGGACCCTTCGGGCTCCTGGGCTGGACACTGGCCGCAATCGTGGGACCTTCCCGCCCGCCCTCGGGGGCGCCTGGGCCGCAGCGCGGGGGCGATTGAACTGTCCCCGGCACACGCAGGCGCAACCCCCGTTCCGCGCAGAGGAGCCGCAGAAGAGGCCGCTAGTGCACGGGGCGTCTCTCCCCCACGGCCCGGCCTTGTCCGCGCTTCTGGAGCCCCGGAACCCGTGTGCCGGGCCGTGCTCGCCGGCCGGAGCGCGCTGGCTGAGCCACCCTGACGGGAAGCGGGTCAGCTGACCGCGCGGAGGCGCCGGGCCTAGGAGCGGAGCAGGCGAGCGGTCGCCGGGAAGATGCTGCTGGTGCTGTCGGAGGAGCACAAGGAGCACTTGGGCTTCCTGACCCAGGTGGACAGCGCAGGTCGGGCTCGCCCCGCCCCCGTGTTGCCCCGCCCTGGCCGGGCTCCTTCGAGATCACAGACCCCACAAGCCCCCAGCGCCAGCGTGGCCCCCCCGTTGGGCAGCGATGTGGGGTCTGTTGCCCTGATAAACTGAAACAGGGTCCTCTGCCCTGCTCCCAAAGCACCTGACATCACCCCACCTCTGGGCCGCACTGTGGTTGAGGGGGTCCCTAAGTAGGGTGACCAGATGGCCTGATTTTATAGAGACAGTCTTGATTTTGGGTCTTTTTTTTATATAGGCTCGTATTATGCCCCACCCCCTGTTCTGATTTTTCACATTTGCTGTCTGGTCACCCTACCCCTAAGAGCCCAGGGCCTTTTGCGGGGCCACATGTCAGCTCTGTTAATGAGAGAGACCTGGCAAAGGCTTGGGGAAGGTGTGAAATGTGTCCCTGGCATTGCAAAATGCCCCCTGTCTCCCAACAGGCTGGAACTGCGCGAGAGTTACCCCAAGCACAGGAGTCACTAGGCAGGTCTGCAGAGCGTTTAATCTCCTTTCATTTCAGTTGTTGGTGAATTTGGCCGTATCGCGGTGGAGTTCTTAAGAAAAGGCACCAACCCAAAAATCTATGAAGGAGCTGCAAGTAAGAGCAAGAGAAGTGGGGCACTGGGATCTTGCTGGACTGATGGGGAATTGTTAAAACTGAGTTTTTTAAAACACTAATTAAAACAACCTAGATATTTTAGATTTTATTAATCAAAAACGTATCCTTAGATACTACAGCAGGTGTGGGCAAACTTTTTAGTCCGAGGGCCACATCTGGGCAAGGGAATTGTATGGGGGGCCATGAATGTAGGGCTGGGGCATAGGGTTGGGGTATGGGAGGGAGTGGGGGCTGTGGGACAGGGTGTGGGGTGCAGCAGGGGGCTCAGGGCAGAGAGTTGGGGTGCAGCAGGGGGTTGGGGTACAGGGTGGGACAGGGGGCTCAGGGAAGGGGGTTGGGATGCAGAAGGGGGTGAGGAGTGTGGGTTGGGATGCAAGAGGGGGTGCAGAGTGTGGGAGGGTCGCAGAGGAGGGGGTTGGGGTGAAGGAGGGTGTGGCAGGGGGCTAAAAAGCTTACGGCAGGGGTTGGGATGCAGGGTGCAGGAGGGGTGCGGGCTCTGGCCTGGTGCCACTTATCTTGAGCAGGTCTGGGGTTGCAGCAGCACAGAGCAGAGCTAAGGCAGGCTCCCTGCCTCTCCTGGCCCTGCGTCATTCCCGGAAGTGGACAGTATGTCCGACAGTGGCTACTGGGGGTGGGATGGGGCAGGCGGTTCTGCTCTGTGCTGCCCTTACCTGTGGGTACCACCCCTGAAGCTCCCATTGGCTGCGGTTTCCCATTTCTGGCCGATGGGAGCTGGATGGGGCAGGGGGCAGTGCCTGCAGGCAAGGGCAATGCACAAAGCCATCTGTCCCCACTTCCACCAGGGGCTGCAGGGACGTGGTGCAGGCCGTTTCTGGGAGAGGCGCAGGGCCAGGGCAGGCAGGGAGCCTGTTTTAGCCGCACTCCGCCATGGGGCTGGGAATTCCGTGGGCCGGACTGAAAGGCCTGAGGGGCTGGATCCAGCACGCGGGCCGTAGTTTGCCCTCCCTTGTACTACAGTGTTGAGCAGCAATATAAAATCCAGAAATATATTTGGGACAGATGTAACATCATGATGCCTTAAATGGATGTCATCAACTTGAAATATGCAATTAACAAATTTCTGGTGCTTCTAAATTTCTCTTCCATTTTTTTGTTGTTTTACAGTAATGTTTTCCTGGTTTTCGAAAAATATTTTTCTGTCTTCTGTTGCTTTGTGAAAGGCTCATCCAACTATCAGAGTAAAATTGTCTGTTTAGTGGATTATAGCTGGGAAGTGGAGGAATGAAATTAGCCGTACCCAAAGGATTATCAAATGTATAAAGAAAAACAAGTGAAAACACTCCCTTTCTTTTTTAAATCTTTCATCTATAGGAATCATAAATTATACTTGTAACTGTGGTTTAAATAATTTAGGTGTGATTATGTGTTTGTGTCCCTTTAATGCAATGCCTCCCTTTCCAAAGGGCAAAGTCTGAAAGTTGGCAACACTAGTACCAATCTGGTCACCATTGGTTAGATTTAAAAAGTGATACACAAGTGAGCATATTATTGTATAATATGATTTAATAAACTCTAAAGCATTCTTTCAGGTCCTATTGTGACTTACCATGCAATGTATGCTTAAGTCTGTACTAGTTCTGCTGTGCTTTTTAAAAAAATATTTATTTATTTAAATGACCTGCGTGTTATAGCCTGGACAGATACACCTTACCTTGTCTTCAATATCTGTTTTGTTTTTAGGAAAACTTAATGTTAGTAGTGACGTTATTCAGCATGGAGTTGAGGGATTAACATATCTTCTCACTGAGGGCTCCAAGCTCATGGTAAGGAATAATGTTGCGATAGTATATATCTGCGGGGAAAAGTTTGAGAGAAGTCCTCCAGTTTTTTATTGGAAAACAAAGGCTTTCACAATATGCCTACAATGCTGGAAACACTTAGACAAGGGACCCAAGTCAGGTTTTCAAAATTTGACGACTTCTTGATGATGGGAGAATGAAAAGGTATGTATAAAAGCAACATCATTTTTACATAGTATCATAATATTAAGCATCCCAAAGCATTGTCTATGTGACTCACTTCACTTTGCCTAGCATGTGCATTTCAGTGGCTCTGGAGTTAAACTTTTTAACAGCACATAGCAACAATACACAACAATAAAGAACAGATAGTGAGGAATAATACTTTAAAAAAACTATCCAACGTAAGTGAAAGGAAATCCATTTTTTGAGTTCTGACACTGTTCAAACGCTGTACTGAATACAGACTAGATTAACTCCTCTTATTAGTTGTTTCTTGGAGCTACCCAGGCTACTGGCCTGATGCTGCTTAGTTTGTGAGATTTTAACTAAATCAGCATAAAAGGTAATATGAATCCAGGCAAACAGAAAAGAAAGAAAGAAAGGTACCTGGGTAATAAATGGTCTTCCCATTGGGAAGACCGTTCAATAAGTAAGAGGATACTTGAATATTGCAAATGTATGAAATAAGTGGAGCAGTTGACTACTAGTCCTGAGTTAACTTCATTCACGTGTATTCTTCTGGTATTGCTTCCAGTTCTTGGAATAGAGTGAAATATCTTCCTTTGGAAAGTAGGGTGACCTGAAAAACGAAATAAATTCTCTTGGCATTTTGATGGGATAGAGCTTGTCGTGGAATACTTACTTGTTGGCAACAGTGCAAAAGGAAGACTCTTCTCTTAAGTACATGACTCCTTCCAGAATAATAGAAACTGAACTAGACCATAAAATAAAACATACAGGTAGAAAACCATTGATCTGGGACTGTCAAAGTACAAGGGCCACTCTAGATTAATGTAATGTGAGCCCTGGTGTTGCACCCAGTGCTTACGTAGGTAGATAGGCATTTTAGAAATTTCAGAGTACTTTAAAATGTTAATAATAATGCTACACAATAGTTTATAAATGTATTTGATATCTAGAAATGTACTAGGATCTGTCAAGGTCCAGTAAGTCATTGTTACAAGCTCCTTCTATTAGTACATTATTTTGGTTCCTACTACTTTCAAATAGGTGTACCAACATGATTAAATACAAAATGTTAAGCCTTTTTTTGCCCTTTTTAATTTATTTGAGTAGTCGTATTTGAATATTATTACTGATGTTGATGTATGTTGGTAGCAATATCATATAGGCATTTATACACTAGTTAACATGTGAGAGGTTTGATGGATTCTAGATATGGAACTCCTCTCTTATATTTCTGCATGAAAGGGATTGTAACTAGGTAATGTGACTTTAGAAAATGTGATATATAGATTCTGGGGAGCAAGTAACATAGTAATAACAACAGTTGTGCAATTCCTGATTATATTCTAAATTGTTAATTTCTAGATTTCTGAGATAGACTTCCAAGACTCTGTACTTGTTCTGGGATTCTCAGAGGAATTGAACAAATTATTGCTCCAGCTTTACCTTGACAACAGAAAGGAGATCAGAAGCATTCTTGGTGAACTGACACCAAAGCTTCCCAGTTACCACAGCCTTGAATGGAGACTAGATGTGCAGGTAACATACCCTAGTCTTAGTAGATAAGCTGAATTTCATTTTAGCACATTTTGGCAGAACAGCTATTGTGAAAAAAATAAGGTTAATTCAGTCTTCTTAAAATGCTTGAGGCTGCAGTATCTGCATTTTATATAAATATTTGCAGATGTTTATTTACTAGTGTGCACTGGAAGACAGTGGGCTTTAAGATAGATAAAGAATATAGTTAATGTTGCAAAATGATTTCATTGTTTTATGCACTGTTACAATGTGGAGTTCAGTCAGAGATTTATATACTAAATTAAAGGATAACTTTAAAAACAATAAAATAGACTAAATAAAAAGTCTTTGGTGTAATATATAATGAAGCATTGTCAAATGACAGCATTGCAAAAAACTACATTTGATTAAACCAGAAACTGCAATCATTATCTAATAATGATAAAACTAGATACAAACGGAAAGAGTAAACTATATGTCAGTCTATGAATAAAGTTGCGGAAGTGTTGAATTCCAGATTGACACTTGGGTTCCTAGCATTTCTTTGTTTTAACACATACTGTTTCTTTTTTCCCTCTTACTTCCCCATTTCATCTCATTTGAACATCTTCATAAAGCTTGCCAGCAGAAGTCTGAGACAACAGATTAAACCAGCTGTCACTATAAAGCTACACCTTGATCAAAATGGAGATCAGACAACCAAAATATTACAAACTGACCCTGCTACTCTGCTCCACCTAATTCAGCAATTGGAACAAGCCTTGGGGGAAATGAAAACAAATCATTGTAGGCGAATAGTCCGCAACATCAAATAACATTAATTTGTGACTTATCTCATTAAGTAATTTGTGAAACAGTAGTAGAAAACAATGTTCACAAGCATACATTTTGAGGAAAATAAACATCTGGATCAGATGAAATGCTTTCCTGTGCCAGGATCTTCAGCCAGTGGTTACAGGCCAAACTTCCTTTGTTTCTAACTTTATACAGATGCCTGATATGAGTTAGGATAATTGTCTTGTGCTTTAAGTCAATATAGAAATTAGTCTGGTCAGCTGTATGTTAGTTCTCTCTCCTTGGTGAGCATCCCTAATATTATATAGGGCTGTCTCAATATAATAGAAAGTTGTGTATTCATTGCTATATTTTTCAAGCAACATTTTTCTCTTGTGTTCTTTCTTAAAATAAAAAAATAGTAACACTGAGAAGGAGTGATATTTTACTAGGATTGGTCTTCCATCTAAATTCTTATGCTTATAGAATCACTGAATTTAGCTCTTAAAATTCCCACTTCTTTTCCCTGCCATAACTTCTGTTAGTGGCTGCTAAGATGCTTTTATGAAGTGGTGGCAACAAATTCTGTAATGTTGCATATATCATCAAAGTCACATTACAGACAAATAGTAGGTTTGTTTTAGATATTGTTTCCTATGTTTCTGGCTAGACTTGCAAATAAGAGAATCAGTCCATTTTAAGTTTAACTTATGTTAGCCAAAGCACTCTACTACTGTTTAACTTTCTGCAAAGATGTGTAATATGCTAGCACTTCCTTGACTATAGCGGGGTGTGATGGGGTGGCTACCTCATGCAGGAGTGGAAGGGGTTAATGGAGGCCAGACGGGCCAATTAACCTAGTAGATTGGAGGCTAAGAAGAAGGCCCTAATTAGAGGAACAGGCTGTGCAGGAACAGATGGGGCCTGTATAAAGCCAGGTAGCTGGCTGCAGATAGGGGTCACTGTTGCTGGGAAAGGCTGCTGCTTGGCAAGGGCAGTCTCCCCCTATGAAGGGGGAGGAGTGTTTGGAGACTGCAGGGTGCATTGCATGCAGTCATACCCTGGAAAGGGAGGAGGGTTTTGGAATTGGTAGACCCAGATAGAGAAGGGAAGCCAATGGTGGGAATCAGTACAGGGAATGAGGAGTGAGGGCTAAGAAAGGAAGGTCCAGAACTGCTGAGCTGAGGGTCCCTGGACTGGAACTCAGTGTAGAGAGTGGGCCTGGGTTCCCTTCCCAGCCCCCGGGGAGTGGCCAGGGCATTGGAGATGCCAGCTAGACAGCAGGTCTGGAAAGACTGTGAATTCCCTGGAAGAGGAGGACCTTAATGACCTGGCCAGAGGGCCAAGCCATGAAGAGTAGGCTGCAGATTCAGGGCTGCAGACTGAGGGCTTGTCTACACTTACTGGGGGATAGAAGAGCTGCGATTAATGCATCGGTGGTCAATTTAGCGGGTCTTCACTAGACAAATTGCTCTCCTGTCTACTCCTGTACTCCACTGGATTGAGAAGAGTAGGGGGAGTCGATGGGAGATCATCTCCCGTAGACATCGCGTAGTGTGTACCCCACAGTAAGTAAATCTAAGCTATGTCGATTTTGAGTTACTCTATTCACGTAACTCAAATTGCGTAGCTTAGATTGAATTTCCCCTATAGTGTAGACAAGGCCTGAGACAGGATGAGGGGGAAGACTCACTGGAAGGAGAGTGCAAGCTGGCAGAGCTAATTCCCAGAACGGCCTGCGGGAGTCGTTGAGAGCCATGACTTTGACTAAGGGCTAGCACCCTTTGACTAAGTGCTAGTAGTTACTACTGGCAGGTTCTGGCAACCAGCTAGTAATGGCTAACTTAGATAATAGTTTGTACATGCAAACCCCAATGGCTCTGCGTAAGTTCATACAGAGAATCTCCTCATGTGGAACCGGAAGTATGCAATTGGACGGCAGCAGAGACACCCCCCTCCCCCCCCAAAAAAAGCAAATATAGTACGGTGTTAAACATAAACTAACAACAAAAAAGGGAAAGTGGCATTTTTCCTCTGCATAATGAAGTTTCAGATCTGTATTAAATCAATGTTCAGTTGTAAACTTTTGAAAGAACCATAATGTTTGGTTCAGAGTTACAAACATTTCAGAGTTACTAACAAACTCCATTCCTGCTGCGTTCGTAACTCTGAGGGTCTACTGTAAATACAGGTGATCTGAACAGTAGCAAAAGCAATATTATGGGTTAAGCAATGATCGTTTTTAAGCTTTAAAGAAAGCTATTAGGAAAAAGCAAAAAAATACAACTGCTGCTTCATCCTCTCTTTTTCAGATTTGTTGATTAAAACAATTCTATGGCTTGGATTTTTCTCTCTGACAGGTCAGCTGTAGCAAGTTTTCCAACTTATGGAAAGATGGGTTTATAATGGAAACATTGACTTAATTATTGCATGGGAATGTTATTTTAATTAAGAAATGTAAGTGGCTTTTAGCATCTAACATGGATGACAAAAAAATGGGACTTCTAACATTTCATTCATGCTGTAGTATAACATTTTGTAGCTTCAGTGAATAGGATGTTAGTATCACTTTGATGTTACTAGTGGGAATGCATTATACACCATGGGAACTGTAGTGGACAGAGAACAGATAGTGAAGGGGAGTTTTGCACATATGATTTGGCTTCAATTTTTGCTGTCTCCCCTCCTTCCATGTTGATGTTATATTAACGCTCCTTTGCTGCTGTTCAGGATTTATGGTTTAAAATACACTTTTTAACTGTTAAATCTATTGCAATTTTCTTAGTGTTTTGGGTTTTTGCTCCTTGTGGAAAGTAGCATTTAAAGCCAAGGACAGCAGAAGTGCATTAAACTGTAGCAGTGCTTGCTATTTAAAAAGGGGCTTCATTTAGAAGATTCAAGCTTAATTAGTTTATTTTATTCTTTGATTTTTTTGGGGGGAGGGTGGCGGGAACGTAGGGGAGAATAGCCAAAATTCATGGTTCCCTCACACGGTGGTTCACTCACGCAATGACGACTAAATTTCCTCTCCCATCTGCAACGGAAGCTTATATCAGCATTATTTTCTATTTAAAAAAACGGCAGACCCTTGGTGTGGAGTCTTGTTATTCAGTTTCATTACTTAAGACCAGCTAGCAGGTTGTAGGAGGGTTGCTGTATCTCATCTACAAAGATCAGAAAGGGTTTTGTTAAGCACATATGTTCCTCTGATGATTGTTGACTAAATTTGATCCACTAGCCTCATCTACTGGGACTCTGCTGTTGCTATCATTTGATGCAGAAAAAGCAAATTTGATTAGGTGCAGAGGATACATCTTTTGCAGTAATGGGATGTTCTCTGAATGGATTAAGTTCAGAACACAAAGTTCTGTGCTAAAGTGGAGGTTGATAGAATTGGCTTTGCATTAGTGAGGGGTGAGCACCACTGCCTATTACACATTCATTTGAACCACTGCTTGAGAATATTAGTGAAGAGCTACTGGGTGTTGTGTGCGGAGGAAATAAATGGTATTTCCCTTTCCTTGGATGCCAGTGTCATATTTGTTATGCATCTGGTCCATGAGAAGACTTTGTTTACTATAGATTCCTTGGGATGCTTGTGAAGCACTATTTGCTAGTTTAGAAAAGGGATGTGAAATGAGAGACTATATATAGCTTAGCCTTTGATTGTCAGAACAGAAAGAATAGTCAAGCTTTTCTTAGTCTGTCATCCGTGTGTCCTTTTTGTGTGTGCGTGTGTTGCATATCATACACATGGGGATTGTATAAAGTAGCGAACTACAGTCAAGCTGAGTTACTTGGTACCTCCATTGGGTTTTTTCAGCATCAGTGCTGGTCTTCCATATTTTTAGAGTAAGTGCAAGAATAGATTGAGTAGCCAATTCATATTTTGCTCCACTGATCTCTCCTCAGTTGGGCCCCATTCTAAAGCCCACTGAAGTGAATGGGAGTCTCTCCATTCACTTCAGTGGGATTTGGGTCAAGTCCAAGAAGGCTCTCGTCATTCACTTCCTTATCCCCATGAAGGTCTGAGCACGCTTATATTTCCATCTTAAAGAAAACCTATTTTATTGCAGCTGTTCTCAGCTACTGTGGACCAGTTGGTACCATGTGCAGCTGTTTGTAATCTCTGTAACCATGTCTGTGGGGCATCATGGTAAGGTAGGGGGGTATTTTTGCTGTCCCTCCACCACATATTCTGGATAGAATGGAGAGTTCCAGCTGGACCATGGGAATATAGAAAATTTGGGAATGATAATCAATGCATATCCCACAGGCATTCCTGTATATCTCATGCGCTTATGCAGTTTCTCTCAGTGGTGCACAGGCAAATGGTACATTATGCAATATTCACTTGTTTTCAGCAAAGCTAATCGCTGCATGGCGGGCCTCTGTAAACAATCTCCATCAGTTCAGTGCTGGTGCAGATGGCTAGTGCTGGAGTAATAGTCCCTATGGTGAAAATAGTCCTCCTGGCACCATTGCACTGTACAAGTCAACTGTGTGGATGGTCTGTACTCTACTATCCCAGGTTACATTTTCCAGAAACCTTATACCAAGTGCTGCATACACTGTTTGTTTATGTGCTATTTTGCCAGCCTCAGCTTCTCCAGAAATGATATTGTCCTGAGGGCCACTTCTTTATCAGGATGTCTAATGTCTTAGAAAAACACTTTCTATGCGTGTTGCCAGCTGGCAAGAGGTGGATGTGCCGGTACTGATGGCAAGGTGATCTAGTTGGAGCGGAACTTTGTGGCTGGGTGTTGTGATGGGGCAAGGCCAGATGGCTACAGTAAAGTACTGAGAAACAGGTATGTTGGCCCCAGGCTAAACAAATCCCTAGTACCCTGGTAACCAAATGGCAGTTGCTCCAGGTTAATCAAGGCACCTGGAGCCAATTAAGATCTTTCTAGAAGGCAGTAGA
>NC_133776.1:28927186-29005259 GCF_003597395.2 Chelonoidis abingdonii
CAATTCCTGATCAGACACAGGAGGAGCTGACCCAGACTGTGGGTTCCACAAGAGGGGAAGATCACTGAGGTGAACAAATCCGCCAATAAGCGCAGAACCCACCAAAGTAGAGGAGGAACTTTGTCACAGTGTGTAAATGTCTTACCAAGCAGAGCGTTGCTCAGGGTAGCACACAGTGCTATGAAAATATTAAAGGGCTGAAGCTGCAGTGTAACAAGATCCAAAGTAGCAGCTGGAATGGAGGCAAACCTGCCCAATCAGATGCACTGAACCAAGTTCTTGCTGCTTGATCGTATGGAGACACTCTGTATACTCTGATGGTGAGGGACCCAGATGTGGAGGAGAAGAAAGGGAACACCAGCTTCATGTCTTCAGCAAGGACCCAGGAGGAGGAGCTGTACTGGGAGATAGCCAAGACTATGCTTGGAACTGAGGCTCAGTTTAGAGAGTCCCAAGCTTTGGAGATGGCAGCTGAGCAGGTTCAAAATGAGAAACTAGGAGACAAAGACCCCTTGCAAAGTATCTCTTTTTTTATTATTTGTACCATTTGGGCTGGTTTTGCAGGCAGACATGGGGTTGCAGGGATAGTTTTTCTGGGTTCTAATTAACGCAATCTGACTCTTAAACAGGACGGGCTCTAGGCACCAGCCTCCTAAGCATGTGCTTGGGGCGGCATTCCAGCTCTTTTTTTTATTTTTCAAGGGGTGGCAAAAAACCTGGAGCCAGCCCTGCTCTTAAATGGGTGGATTCAGCCTCACGTGAGGGTACAAGTGGCCCCTTTCCCGAGTTGTGCAAATTCCTCCCTTTCTTTGCCTCTGTAGTTCAAGGTGGAAGATTCGGCATGTGAGCAATGGAATAGAGTACCCATGTGGAGGCAGAGTAAAACTGCATCTGAAACATATTGGCTACTTTGAATGCACTGCAGCAAGGCCACTTACACAAGTATAATTCCATTGATTGAATTACCAATGGTTCAGTTCTCTAGTGCAGATGTAACCCAACAGCCTGAACTAGCAACCCATGCTCTGTCTACACTGGCAACTTTGTGCGCAGTAAAGCAGCTTTGAGCGCTGGAATTCCCAAGGTGTACACAGTGCCAAGCCACTTAGTGCGCAGATGCTGCGCTCTTAAAAAACCACTCCAACGAGAGACGTAGAGCTTTTTGTGCCAGGGTTACAACGGTGTGGTGCCAGTGTAGAAACAGTGTGATTACAGCACTGCGACTGGCCTTTGGGAGATGTCTCACAATGCCTGTTCTCACCTCTCTGGACATCAGTTTGAACTGTACTGCCCTGCCCACAGGTGACCAACCGTCAGCCGCACCCCATACATTCCTTTGCAAATTTGAAAGTCCGCTTCCTGTTTGCTCGGTGATGCGTGCAGTGGTCTCAGTGCATCTTTCCAGGTGGCCATGCCTGCTCCACACACCAGGTGATCCCCAGCTTGGAACAATGCTGAGCTGCTGGACCTCATGGGCTTTTGGGGAGAGGAGGCTGTCCAGTCACAGCTGTGCTCCAGTCGTTGGAATTATACCTATGGACAGATTTCTAGATGCATGATAGAAAGGGGCCATGATCGGGACACATTGCAATGCAGGTTAAAGTGAAGAAGCTGGAGAACACCTACCACAAGGCACGGGAGGCAAACCGCCGCTCCAGTGCTGCACCCAGGAGCTTCCAGTTCTACAAAGACCTGGACATTATACTCAATGGCAACCCCACTTCCAGTGCGAAGGACCACCAACACACTGTTATCAACCTCCTGGCTCTACTCTCTACCTGCAGCGTTCCATTCCTCCCTCCTCACAGTCCTGCAGTGTCGACTCCCAGGGCACACAACACCCATCCCTCTGCAGTTTGGCCATGCTGAAGTCCAGCACCCACTGCATCGTACTCCAAAGGAAAAGGTTGGGTATGATCCTGGACATACACAAATCTGTAGCTGTTGCGGGACCCCTCCTCCTCTTGATATCTTCCCTTCCCCCATCACCCTCCCTACCAATGATTTTTTTTTCGTTTCTTTCTCCTCTGGTTGTTGTCTTTCACACAGCCGCCCAGAGGGTAGGGGGCAAGTGGGGCAATTTTCCCCAGGCCCTGCGGGGACCCCCATGAGAATATAGTATCCTATAGTATTGCAACTTTATTTTATGGAAGGGGCCCCTGAAATTGCTTTGCCCCAGGCCCCCTGAATCCTCTGGGTGGTCCTGGTCTTTCAATAAAAGAATTGTTTGTTTGAAAGCAATCTTTATTCTATTAAGTGAAAGCAAAAAGAGCACTGCAAAGCAACATACAATTATGTTAAGGGCCCCTTCTTGCATCATGTGCACTGATCACCACCTGTGTTAATATCCGTGAAATGCCCACGGTGATCCACAAGTGCCTGGAAAACCATTGAGAAATACCCCTTGCGATTTATGTATTTGGTGGGTAGGTGATCTGGTGCCAGAATTGGAATATGTGTGCCATCGATTGCCCCTCCATTTGTGCAAAGCCATCCACAAGGTCACGCACGTTGCCCAGAGTCACGGTCTTTTGGAGCAGGATGCAATTAATGGCCCTGCACACGTCCATCAGCATGACTCCAACTGGTTAGCGACCCATCAGTTGCATTGTGGAAGCTGGCTACTCCAGACTGCTATCTCTACACGCTTCTCCAATGACAGAGCAGCTCTCATTCTCGTGTTCTTTCACCACAGGGCTGGGGAAAGCTCATCACAGTCCCATGAATGTGGTTTTCCTCATGCCAAAGTTCTGCAGCCACTGCTCGTCATCCCAGACATGCATCACGATGTAGTCCCACCACTCAGTGCTTGTTTTCCAAGCCCAAAGCGGCATTCCACTGTGGTCAGCATCTCTGTGAATGCCACAAGCAATCTTGTGTCATAGCTACTACGCGTGGCGAGATCAACCACCATTGACTCCTCTTGACTTTGTAGTTTAAGGAATAATTCTACTGCCACTCATCACGTGTTGGTCAATGCAAGCAGCATACTGGTCAACAGCTCGGGATGCATTCCTGCAGCCTGAAAGAGGCCGGGCAGGGCATGCAGTACACAAACTGTTTAAAGATGGTGCCAAATGCAAATGGAAGCACAGGGATTGCTGGGGTGCGAAGCAATGCATCGTGGGGCATTGGGACAGGACCCAGGATGTCCCGTGACCATCCCCCACCTTCCCACAAGTCTTAGTAACAAATGAGAAAGAGATGCTCTGTGGGATAGCTTCCCAGAGTGCACCGCTCCAAATAGCACTGCAAGTGTGAACACGCTATTGCACAGGCAGCTGTCAGAGTGAAAACACAGCACCAGTTTTCCTTTGGCGCTCTCTGAGTGGTGCTGTAACTTTGCCAGTGTCGATGTGCCCACAGTCTCAGTACCCCTCAGCTGTGGTAAAGTTGAAATCCAAGTTTGGATCTGGAATTTCTACAGTGCTCATTTCAAATGTCACCCATTTCTGAAGCGCACAGAATGAGAGTTCTTTTAAAGGAAATAAGTAAAATTTCCTTCCTTCCTTATGGCTTTGGTGTTGCTTTCCATAATCAACCCTTCTAGTGTTGGAGAGCACATGGCCTTCTTCACGTCTCATAAACTATTAAAAACATTGAGAGAATGTCCCTAACTCTAATCCAGTTTTCAAGTCTAAAAAAAATTTTTGGAAGGTGTAATATGTTGTTTTTTGGAGCTGTTGCTATGATATATTTGTGTACTGTGTGTAATGAATTGAAGTTAGTTTTGCATTATTTGAACACAAAAAGCTACTGAACGTGGAATGACTATTGTTTTTAAAACAGGGCGTGGCTTCGTGTGACAAATTTCAAATAGGAATTGTATATTGCTGAATTTTAAATATAACTATTGAAAATGGAAGCCTATAGCAGGAACACGGACCCAACCTTTACAATTATATAATAGAATAATTATGATAATGTAGCCTTTCATCCAAAGACCTTGCAGCAATTTGCAAAGAGTAATTAATGAAGCCTGAGAACATTCTCTAAGGAAGTTAAGTATGACTATAATAGCTTTAAAGATTAACATGTTTATCAGTCTGTTGTATTTGAATTTCATGTTAAGGCGTGGTGCTACTCTGACAAATTATTTTAAAGTGGTCTCTCTTTCCCCAGCAGATCTGCTCCCTATGTGTATTCCAAGTCATAAATGTTGTTGTTGTTTGTTTTTTTTGTACTGATCCTCCAATTTGCTCTGCATGGGCATTGAAATATGTTAGCTGCTTAAGCTAAACAATCTGTTCTACCTTGTATTTAGCTGCGACATTCCAAGTAAATTTCCGAGACCTGAAGAAGAGCTCTGTGCAGACTCAAAAACTTCTCTCTCTCTCTCTCTCTTACCAACAGAAGTTAGTCCTATAAAAAACTACCTCACCTACCTTGCCTCTCTAATATCCTGGGACTGACATGGCTACAAAAACACTGTACACAACAGCCTTGTGAGGTAGTTTTATGTCCGTCCTTATTCATTTCACTACACATTTTACAAACCTAGCTATATTTGGTATGGTCCCATACCATATCCACTGTACTCAGGAGACTTGGATTTTATTCCTGGATCTGCCAGATTTAATTTAAAATGGTAAAGACAAATCAAAATAAGGCACTTGTCATGTGAAATAATTGTTCACATAGAGACTTGCACCAAAATACCTAAGGGTGTGCGAATTTATTTTGTTTCAGTTCCAATTTGTGTGTAGACGAGCCCCAAGTCTCTTGTATCTTGTAACGTTTCATGGATTGCAACAAGTGTTGTGTAGCAATGAAAAACTGAGATTAGAGATAATCTGGCATGATGTTTATAGGTTAAATTATGCCTTTCTAGTTTATCTAAGTAAGAGGAAGTAAATCTCCTATCTCACCCTGTTGGGTCTGGTGTGGAGCACAGCCCCAGCTCTGTGGAGACTCCACTCCCATTTCAGGTTATGTTGAGGTTGTGAGGTACTGGACCATAAAAGCTTTTTTTGGTTGAGGATTGAATGTAGCAAGTGAAACTTGTCCCACTATAATTTTTAATCTCTGTTTTTACCTGATCCATATTAGTGTGGATCACTGGTTTCCAACCTTTTTTGTCTGGCGGGCACCAGACGATGAGCGATGGAGGACCGTGGCAGCAGATGAGTATCCGCCAAAATGTGGCCGACAAGCTGCATCATCCAGAGACGTCGCTGCCGAAATGCTGCCAATTTTCAGCGGTATTTCAGTGGCGACGCTTCTGGATGATGATGCTTGTCAGCGGCATTTCAGCGGATGCTCGTCCGCAGGCCAATACGTGGGCACACTTAGATGCCCTGGCGGGCGCCATGGCACCCACAGGTACTGTGTTGGGGACCCCTGGTGTGGATAGTAAGGAGGGGACATTTTTGTGGCAGGTTTTATTTTAAATTGGTAGTTTGAAACCTGCTCAGAAGCTTAAAATATTACTAGTAGTCCTGTTGGAGATGGTTTAGTGGACAGACTGCAAAGAGCAAACAAATGGCATTTACGTGATTTGTGTAATAAAGAATTTCAATTTGACTACAAACTGTATGAATTAGAGACACTATACAGTAAATGATACCAATCCAATCAACCTTTCAATCCATTTATCAAAGTGCAAGAAGCTCCTGTTTCAAGAGAAACAACAAATATATACACCCAATTTTACCTAAGTGAAAATAGCATGCAGGCTGAGATACAAACCACCATGACCAAGCATGCTTCAGAACACATGGAATACATTTCTGCCACACTTCACATGGTGTAAGATTCCCCACACACACACACACACTAGTTTGCCTACCCTGCTGTTTGTAAAGCTTAATACACTTTCACTGGCAATAGCATAACAATTTTCATTAAATAGAATCTGTGGAATTTATGTTTGTATATTTATAAACTAATGTGCAAAAAGGTATTTACCTTGTCAATGACAGATCAGATGGCTAATACATCATGGATGCAAAAGTCAGGAAACATCTGCACAAGGCTAATGTTACTCCCTGAACCTATGGCAAACAATGATAGCTTTAGTATGGAAAACTTTGCATATATGGTTTATATAAAAATGGCAATCAGGATAGCTTCTAATTATGCAAGCTCAAAGTACAGGTATCACTTAAACTAGTCCCCAAACATTTTTTTATTCTAACAAATAAAATATATTTTGATTCAGTTGTTTGATTCACTTGTTGAATTGCTTGCACTGCTATCATTCCTATAATCTTTTCCTTAGCGTTGTTTTCCTTAGCGTTTCGTCTCATTTTGACAGTTTTGCCTTTTCTGCATGTTCTGTCATCTTCATTGGCCCAACATGATGTAGAAACCTCGGAATTTCCATCCTCTATCAGGTCAACATCTCTGATGGTGGTCAGTACTAGCTGTGTCAGAGAAACCTGGAAAAAATCCACAGTGGACAGTTACGGAATAAACTGCCCATAGGGAAGGTTTCTTCCTAAATTCAGGAATTAGTGGTTTGTTTATGTCCTGAAGTGAGAGGCTAAAGGCTTTTCTAAGCCACCCTTATTTTACTCATCCTGACATCATAATGTATGTTGTTTTTTTTAAATGTCTGGGTTTTAGGGTGTGCAAAAAGCTGAAATGTTGCAAGTTTGCCATTCCTTTCCAGAAACCATATAGCTGAATCACTTGACCAATTTTCTCCTTGCTTCAGGGGATGGTAGGGCAGCGGTGGCCAACCTGTGGCCCTGCAGCAGGAATGGTCAGAGGTGGGAGGGTGTCCTGGGCCCCACATCCTACTAGAGATGGCCCTGCCTGCATGCTGTGAAACAGCTGATTGCAGCAGGTGGGAGGGACTGGGAGGTGCTGATTTGTGGTGCTGCAAAGTGGGAGGCATTGGGGGCAAGGGAGGTGGGAGATGATGGTGGGCTGCTGATGTATCTCTATGGCTCTTTGGCAATGTACATTAGTAAATTCTGGCTCCTTCTCAGGCTCAGGTTGGCCACTCCTGGTGCAGGGGGTCTCAGCTTCCAGTCTGACTTATCTAGACTGTATGAATCACAGGTTCAAATCCTAACAAGGCTGATTCAGGCCTTCATCCATAAAATGTTAATACAGAGTTATATAGACAGGGTTCTCTGAAGATAACTTAAAAATTTAGGTCCTGCCTGTACTGTATTAACATTAAAGATTCCATGATATTCTTTTCATAGACATTTACCTTAGTGTCTTTTGCAAAAATGTCATCTTTGCACAACTGTTGTGATGTCCCACATACTGATGAGTTTATCACCATGCACCCCCAATGATAACTGCATTTTAGATGTGTTGGATGTATACAATTTGTAAAGTTCTTTGGGAAGAAAGATGCTATGGAGTATAAATCAGTTATAAACCACATATCCTAGGACCCAAATCTGGAAACCCTTAATTCCCTGAGTAAGGGTTCGCAGGATCAAGCCCTAATCCAAAGGATGATTCAGGAGAAAGCAATACATGTATTTTTAAAAGAGGGATGAATTGTTTTAATTACTGTTTTGGGTGAGTGATTAGCATTTTATATACTTAGATTTAAAAATTGTCTAGTTCTCATTTACGGGGGAAAAAAGCAAAATAGTTGAGGTTTTCTTTATGGTTCTTTGTATAATTTATTGAAAATCACAGCATCAAATCAGGTATAAATCACAGTATGATTTGCTGGATAGTGTATTAGAAACAATCCTTAACTATTTATATTGTAGCTTTTTACCCCAACAGTTACAAAACACCTTACCAATTTTACACACTTGATAGCTGCAGCTATTTCTGAGGTGCACCATAGCATCTGCTTAATGGTGCACAACATTACCCAACAGTTTAGGACAGGAAGTGAAGAAAATATTGGTGTATTCTGTTGGTTAGGGTGACCAGACAGCAAGTGTGAAAAATCGGGATGGGGATGGGGGGTAATAGGAGCCTATATAAGAAAAAGATCCCAAAATCGGGACTGTCCCTATAAAATCGGGACATCTGGTTACCCTACTGTTGGTTGACAACATATGTTTGGATTGTTCAGTTGTAACCAAAAATGTGCATTCTGGATGTTTTAGGAAATGTGATACTGCCATCGTTTATGACGACATATTCCCAGCAACCCTAGTGGGTGTACAATACATATACAAAACAGGCCTGTGTGTCAGAATATCTGGGCTCTACTCTTCATTCACCAGCTGATCTTGGGAAAGTCATATAAACCTCCTTAAGGAAGGCAATCCAAACTTGAGAAGCCTTCCTCAGGCACATCTGTAAACTGCATTTTGTATCTATTGGTTTTTGAATCACGACCAGGTCTATACTAGAAAAGGTTTGCCATTATAGGTACAAGAGTATAGCTAATATAGGCATAGCTCAGACTAGCAAAAATGTGCTTTTGTTGATAGAGCTTGTGCCACTTTCCATGCAAAATAAGCTATATCAATACAAGCAGTTTTAAGCTGGTATGTCTGTGTCTATAGGAGGACTTTTGCTGGTATAGAAATGGTGCAATAAGAAAATCATACCCTAACTGACATTACAATACCAAGAAATGCTTTGAGGGCCTGTATACCCAAGTGAAATGTACTATAATAACTATGTCAGTCAAATTTAGGCCTTCTCTACATCACAAACGCCAACCAAAGGAGTTTTTCTGGCAGCATAAAGACCACCACCATCCTGAACAACATTACCTATGCCACAAGAGGCACTCTTCTGTCAATGTAGTTGCATTCATGTGGTGGTGGGGAAGGGAGGAGGTTGCCTTTTGCTAGCTTAGCTATGCTAGAGAGTGTTTTTACTCTGATGTGGTTTAAATAAACCACATCAGAGTGGGCAACAGTAAAACATTTGGGGCACACCCTGGGTGTATTGTGAGGCACAAAGCCAAAGGCTGAATGTCTCAGTACCTGTGAAATGTGCAAATAGCTCAGTAACGCACACCTTATCAGAGTGTGCTTAAAAGCTACAAAGACAAGCTAGAGCATCAAAAGTACCTCATGAATCTTCACTGGGAAAAAGAGTGAGATTCTGCAAGACCTGGAGGCAGTGGAACTTTATACGAATGACCTTTTAGTTTATAGGAAGTCTGAGGAAAAAGTTCTGAAGGCAACTAGGATACTGGATGTAAATTAAATGAAGCTAAATGTATTCTGACAAACCTATCTATTTCTTACTGTAGGATATATATGACTGATGAATAGAGTAAGGACAGATGCAGAAGAATATCAGAGCTGTAGCTGAAATGTTACTACTTATGCAGGTTTACTACTTATACTTACTTACTGAGGTGAGTCTATGATAAAATTTTAGAGAAAGTTCAGACCTAACCTGTAGTCATAAAGCCAACCTCTTTATAAACTGTTTAAAATAGATTCCGTGTAGCTATAGGACCAAGTGCAGAAGAAATTGCTAGAAACAGATAATTTGTGTCATTATGGATCTCAGCATCTCACTGCCATCCATTTCTATCAGTCTAGTTCCTATATTGGCACCGGTCATCATAGCATTTCACTCTAAATTCATTATGCTAGGAAACTGCCATTAAAAATGGCTTCATTAAGAAATTTTTGCTCTGAGAGTTGAATTACAGTTTTTGAACAGTCTTGAGAATTGTTTTAAAGCAGTAATCTGTCTCCATTAGAACCAAAATGCTGTTTGAGGAAACAATTTAGATATCAGTTTTTAAAAAACTGTTTCCTAGCATTATAGGAATTTCTTTGAATTGCAACCTTGAATGAAATATAGAATGTCAATGGAAAGGAAGTTTCAGAATCCATTTTAATATAAAATATCTGTTGCATGAAATAAATGCAGAGACACAAACCTTAACTTGCCACCTTTATACCAAACTGTGCTAGGTAAAATGGTTCAGCCCCGCCCCCCTTTCATAATATGACATTCATATTGGGGGCTCCTTTTACATCCTAGTTTTCCCCCTCCCTCCCCACATAAATAAAGCATGGCTTCAGATTGGGCAATTTAAAAAAAATAGGTCAACTAAGTTACAACTGTCAAGGCAACCAGTTAACACAGTTTTCTTCACCTCTGTTAAAGAATGATTTAACCCTCGTCCTGAAGAATGGATGAAACCTTAACTGTGACCTCAGATCATGTTCCAGCTGGAGCTGGAGCCTTCAGCGTTGTTTGAAGATATACCCATGGTCCCCTCATTATAACAAGGAATTAACTCTGTTGGATTAATTAACTCTGCATGGTCCCCAAAGACACTTGTGTTTGTAGTGCAGATGAACTCCATCTCCAAGGGGCTGGGAAGGTTCTCTTCCTAGTATCTGCCCCAGGAGACTACAACAGTTGAAGGGAAGAGGGGACAGTTGGGGTCTCTTGTGAGAAGCCTTACCAGGAAGATGGAGAGCTGGTGCCACCTCACTCCATTAGGGGGAATTAAGAGATTTCCTCTAAAGAGTTGGGGGACCCTGAGTAAGCCAGGGCTCTTCTTCCCCTAGCAGGACTTGGCACTCTCCATCCTCCCCACCAAGTTGTGGGGATGCCATGGGGAACAGCCCTTCCCAGGGTATCCCGCAGGGCAGGGCTCTTTTCCCTACAGGGACACAGGGGACGAGGCTTCTTCCCCCCGTTCCCCCCCCGGGCAGGGGTCCTCCCACAGGTCAAAGCTCGCTCCACCCGCCCGGGTGTGTCTCACAGAGCTGGGAAGCGGGGGTGGGAGATCGAGTTTCCTCTTCAGGATACCAAATATGGTAACAATGGGAAAACGGCACCGCTTGGCTTTGTTACTGAGACGTTGGCCCGACGCTGCAATCAGGGCTAGTACAGCGAACCGGGGGAGTCTGTGCCCTTCTGCGGCTCCCTTGGGCGATCGGCGGGGCGATCTCTCCTTACAGCCGGCCAGGCGGCACCTTTGCTCCGCCTAATAAGGCCACTCGTGCCTTCAAGTGCTGCAACGTGAACCAGCCCCGGGGACTCTGAGTGATGAGAGCCCCGCAGACCTCACCCCCTAGAGCCTTTTCTCGCATAGCTGAGACTCCACGACACAACTTTGCGGAGGCCGGAGTTCGGGAGGGAGGAGAAGAGGCGGGGCTCGGGCTGCCCTGGGCACCCTGCTCATGAATAATGCCGCTCCCAAACTTTTTGCCCCGCCTCATTCTCAGGGTTGAGAATTTTTCGCAAAGTTTGTTTGGGACAGTCCGGGATTGGGAGCAGCCGCGGCGCAGCGCAAAGCGCCTTCTGCGTCAGGCTTAGGCAGCCTGGATTGTGAGGATGTGAGGACAGAGTCACCCCCGGCCTTCAAATTCGCCTTTGCAACGCGGTGCCAGCGCAGAAGAAGCAAAGTCCTGATCCTGCCCGCCTCTGTGCAGCTGGGGGAGGAGGAGGCGGAGAGCGAGCGAGCGACTCCGGCCCGGATCCGGACACTGGTGGCAGATTGAACGTTCCCTGGGTCCCTACGTTCGAATTCGGAACGTCCCAGAGCCCTGCTCCTCGTTGGAATCCGGACAGCAGCCAGCTCTCACCCGGTGACAGCCGCGAGAACTCTTCCTTCGCCCTTTAAAGGAGCCCCCTCCTCCTCCTCCTTCTCCCAGGGAATTGCAGCAAGTAGCCAAACTTTCAGAGAAAGTTGCATAACTTTGCGTGGGGACTGACTGGGATGCACTCGATCGTGCGAGATACGATTCGTGTTTGAGGGGACTGGCTCGGACCCCTTGCTTGGTCTGTTGCTGAGTGTCCGACGCCGGGCACTCCAGGGAGGGGTGCAGTGACATTTTTGGGGGGGCTGGTTTGAAGTGTCTTTATCTGCTGCTGATCGATCAGGCCCTTGTAGGATACAGGCATTTGGGAGGCACTACCTGCACCCCTCATTCGCTGATTGCCCATCCCCTCGTTTGTGGGGGTGCTGCCTGGGATCCCCGCCCATTCACTGCTGACTGCCCGCCCCTTGACGGGATACAGACGCGTTTTTAGGGGAGATCTGCCCTGGATCCCTGATCCGCTGCTGATTCTTTGCGTCCCGTTGGGAAGTTTGTTGCATTAAGCTAGTGCTGCGGTGCAGAAGATGAACCCTGCTCCCGTCCCTCCGCCTCCGGGGCAGCAAGTGATCCATGTCACCCAGGACCTGGACACAGAGCTCGAGGCGCTCTTCAACACGGTCATGAACCCCAAGCCCAGCTCCTGGAGGAAGAAGATCCTGCCCGAGTCCTTCTTCAAGGAGCCCGATTCGGGCTCGCACTCCCGCCAGTCCAGCACTGACTCGGGCAGCCACCCGCCCCGGCTGAGCGCCGCTGGTGCCCAGCACGTCCGCTCGCACTCCTCGCCCGCCTCCCTGCTAGGCGCCGGGGCCGGGGCCACCCCCAGCCCGGCTCAGCAGCACGCTCATCTCCGCCAGCAGTCCTACGACGTGACCGACGAGCTGCCGCTGCCGCCCGGCTGGGAGATGGCCCTCACCCACACGGGCCAGAGATACTTCCTCAAGTAAGTGGGGCCCAGGGGGCTGGCCTCGTCCTCGCATGCCCTGGAGACCCAGCGGGGCGAGGGGGGCTAGGGGCAGGTGTAAAGGCAGGGCTGAAAGACCTGGAGCCCGGTGTGTGTTGGGGGGGGAGGTTAAAGGGGCCGAAGACGGTTGTGGGTGGGCGTTAAAGGGGCCTTGCACCGGCTGTGTGTGTGGGGGGGAGGGGGGTGTTAAAGGGGCTTGGACCGGCAGTGTGAGTGGAGGGGTGTAAAAGGGACTGGCTGTGTAAGGGGATGTGTGAAAGGGACCGGGAGGTGGGGACGGACGGACAGATGGATGTAAAAGAGACTTCGGCCAGGTGTGTGGGGCAAATGAGGGCTTTTACCAGGTTCCTTATATAGTACATTGATCATGAGGGCAAAGGAAACTCTTGCACTGGGGCAGGGGATGGGGATAAAGGGGCCCTGGGGTTACTGACAGTTGAAAATGAAGTTAGTCATTGCCGTGTTCCTCTAGGTTAAAGCTGGTTGTGGGGGTAGTTATGGGGGCTATAAGGTGGTTGCCAGGGCTTGATGATGAACGGGGAAGGGTTAACTGACTGGTTACCATATTTCTCACATGTTGATGCTGAAGTGGAGATAGCAAAGGCTATGGTATGGGATGGATGCCAATGGTCTTATGTAGGTTGTTGAAACTCAGAAATTGGTGTGGGTGCTATGGAGAAGTTTATGAAATTCTCACAAGTCACATGCACAGAGACCATAGAAATCACAGAGAGACATTCTATTGATCACTCCATTTTAAGGAATTTAGGAGGACCTGGGCACGTCTATAAAGAATGATGGAGTCTGACTAAAGGCTGAAACGAATAGGGATAGGAGAAAATATGCCATTTGTGAAGTTTCTGTATCCTGTAGTTACTTGTTTGTTTTATCTCCTTGGTTTGCAAATTATCTTGACTGTTAGTGCTGAAAAAGAGAAATGTAGTTAGATTACTATAGTCAGTTCACTCCACCATAATACAATTGTCATGGTTTGTCACATGATGTTTAAAATAGCAAGAGAAAAATATAGGTATGATTGCTTTCATGGTCTCAGGTGAGTATATGCTGTGTTGCAGGCATTAAAATGTGATCTAAATGATGACACCGGTTAAATGTTGCAGTATATTAACATTTATTTCAGTGAAATATAAGGTTATCTTTTCCCATTGTTTCCACATTAATTAGTATTAATGCACATTCATTCAAGTAAATTAGGTTAAATAACTGAGATAGAACTCACAAAAATGAGGGGCTTCAGATTGAACTAAGGACACTAAAGCAGCTTAATCGTTTATTGTCATGGAGTCACAACAACATGATCCTATATTAGACAGTTCTGTGACACTGTACAAAAATAATAAAGGTACCTTGCTCTTTGATAGCAATATACTGATGCAAAGTGTTAAGTGCTTTACAAAGGAGGTAAGCCTTATTATCCCCATTTCACAGATTGGGAAACTGAGACACAGAGAGGTGAAGTCACTTGCCTAAGATCAGAAGGCCAGTAGGGGAACCAGGAATAGTACTCGTGTCTCCTGAGGCCTAGTCCAGTGCTCTATTGACTGGCTGCGCTACTGTGCTTTTCTGTACTGTTTTCTATCTTAGAATCCAAAAGCACTTTACATTCTCTAATTAAGCCCCACAACACTCCTGTCAGGTAGGGAATTTTTATCCCCATTTTACAGAAATGAGAAACAGGCATAGTGCAGTTTTGTGACTTGCCTAAGGTGAATGTCTGTGGTAGATATAGGAACATAACCTAGGCTTTCTGGAGTTAGTTACAAGGCCATCCTTCATATCTTGGGTGGCTTTTGAAAATGGAATGTAATTCTTCAGTGCAACCGGTGTAAATTATATTTTTAGCTTCCATATCTTTAGTGGCATTGGATGCTTCCTTATACTAGTGACATCTATTTTTTTTTTAAGATATATGTATGGCAACATCATCCAGTACTGTTTTGGTTAATAAGTCTGGCCAAAAGAGTATTATATTTAATTTCTGACATTGACATCAAACTGGTGCATAACAGTGAAGCAGGCCTGATAATCACTATATTTATTTTGGTAAATTTCTTTCAATAGATTTATTCCTGTACTCCAGAGTTCATTGTAAACAAAGTGGTAGAATATTCAGTTTGTAAACAGTCAGTGACAGAAAACCTTGTTAGTGTAACAAATACATAAGAATAGTGTGGGAGTTCAACTGTTCAGGCTGCAGGAGATCTATATTCATTTAGCAGAACTTCCCATCAAGGGAAGTAGGAAGCTCCTTGAGCTTGAACCCAGCCATGACATAATATATGCCATCTGCATCAACAATGTATGAGAGGGCTAGAAGTAAAGCTAGTGAAGATTGTATTCTGAAGAAAATCAATGACATGGTTTTATGATGATTTCATCTCTTGACCACTTTGCAACCTGAGGATGATTCCGAAACTCAAACCCCAAACCATCTATGCATTTATTTCCCCAGTGGAACTTGAGGTCCTGCCTTTGGTTGTACTCCAGGTTACTGTGAAACATGAAAGTACGCCTCCCCTATTCTGCCATTTTATGTTAGTCTACATTGGTGATAACATTCTGATGGCTCAAATAAGCATGCTTCTAAGGTCTGAGCCTGTGAGTTATGAGTGCTCTGAGTTACCACCCAGGGCAATGGGAGATTTTGTCACTAGGTATCTTTCAGGATTAGTCCCCCAGAGAGCAGTGACAAAGCTACAGAAAGAAGGAAAAGACTAAAAAGAGACTGATAACAGCACCGTCAACAATCACCCTTAAATACAGGTTTTTCTGTTAATACCTGTTAGGACTCAGCCAACAGACATTTACAGGGTTTGGCTGATGGTGGCGTTAAACATGTCGAGTTACTATACTTTTGTCAGCAATCTGGCTTTTGGTTAAGATCAAAGTACTCTCCTGCGCTCTCACTTTCACCCGCGCTGTGCGCATAATACTGGCCCAGCTGCAAAACCAGTATTTACAATTTCCCATCATGCTTCGGTTTTTACCTGGGAAAGGGAATTGCACATGGGAGCACACAAGTCCATTTGCTGCAGATGAGTGTCCATTTTTTAAACTGCACTCTTTTTCTTTAGTATTCTACATTCCATTTGGTAAAGAAGTATCAAATGATATGATCAAGTGTAAAAAGGTATGTGTCATTTAAGTGGCCTAGTTATCCTGGAGCAGTACTTACTTATCATTATTCGTTTCATTCATCTGATCTTAAAATTGGTCCTCAGCTATACCTCCAAGCCCATGTCACACAGTTACAACACACAGAACTCTTCATATTCAGCCAAGAAACCCCCACAAAGTTAGATGCATTCCTGCTGTATAGACCAAAAGTGTATGGCCCTCTGATCTCCTGCACATGAAAGCCCGAATAAAAGTATCTTCTTTATTTTCTCCCATAACAATAATAAAAAAAATCAGGACAGGTTTTGGGGAATTTTGTTTTATTATGTTACTTTGTGCTTTATTTACTGTACTTTTTAAAATGGATGTGTCTTGGTTCACAACTTACTATTCTTTCCTTTAATTAATGTTGACATTGTCTGTGTGAATTGCTGTCTAACTTGGAATCTTTTGTGTTTGTGTTGTGGACTTTTTGTTTGTTTCTTTGTTAGGGTTTTATTTGTCCAACAGAATTTGTTAATCATTAAATTGCTGGGATTTTTTATTATAATTAAAAATGTGTGGAATGAAAGTTTTGTTATACGGCAAAGCGGTATTATTTTTTTGAGGATAACATGTAGCTACCTAATAATCAAGTTTTAAACTATCAAATATTTCCACTGAGTATAATATATTTGAGAGAAAATAATATTTGTTGGAGAAATCCTGATTTGAAATAGTCTTAAATTATGTTTCTTAAGAGCCAAGTGACAAGTAATCTGTAATGTTAGAGAAAAGTAATAAGATTGGTCAATCAGATTAATTTACTTTAAAAACAGTTTGAGTCAGATCACATATATAAAGTTAACTTTGTGTTTTCTTAGAGGCTATCTTTTCAAAAGTTTATATTGTCATCCAAACTTTAACATTTATTTGTGCAGAGTCATTGGCATAAATCAGTTGTGAGGGAGAGGAGCAGAAGGAAGTTCAAACAGCAAAAATAAAGTTGTCCTACTTTTATCAAAGCACATTACATTTTTGTATTTAAGATTTTTAATGTAAATTCAGCATATTTATCTATCTTTATTTTCAAGATGATTATATGAAAGTAATGGTGGAAATGTTAATGAACAATAAGTTTTGGTTAGCTTTGCTGACCAAGAACTAGCTATAACTTGTAGAGATCACAGTCTTGCATGTTAATTCCTGTAGGGGTGTTTTGGCTATGACTGGAAGAAACATAAGTAGCCCCAGGACTGCTCCACCCTGTAATTAAATACCAAACCACAGAAGTGGGGGGATGGAAAGCAGACTAATAAACACGTTCACTCATGCAGTAATGTTATCTAAAACATTTTTGCTGTGTGTGCATTTGTGGAAAAACCTTAAATGTGATTTTTCTTCTAATAAAGAGGATTTCTGGAAAGATAGGCATGCCTATGCATGGTCCTTTTTTTGGTATATGACAGTATCAATTTCATATTATTCAACATGCAGAAATGTGTCTGTAGTAATAAGGATTCTTCAACTAATACTTATTACCACTTACGGTGTTATTTTTATAGGAGGCATAGCCTGATATTTCAAATGAAGTCTAAGGTTCAAGTGTTTTCTCTTTGTGTGTTCAGTGTTTCTGTTTGGATTATGATTTCATTCCAGAGGATAAACAGGTCTGTATAGAGTACAGTTTAAACAAATTTGTGGAACTGGTTGAAACTTTTATCTTTACCATTGTGTATTTTTAAAAAATGTTATAGTAAATGCTAACAGTTTAAAGTAAAATTTACTAGTAAAAGCCAGCTCAGGGAAAAAGCAGTGTAATTGTTGGTAGTGTTTTGTTTATATGGCATGCCCCAAGTTTTCCTTCTAGTGCCAAGAGGTGGCTGGAAGCTTGGTTTCACATCTGATCCGTTTTATATTATTGAGCATGTGGGGAATAGGGAAAGGGAGTGGAGATAGGAAGCAAAAGGAGACAGTATGAATATGCTTTTTTCAAAAAGGACCAACAAGATGTATAGTGTTAAAGACAATTATTATACATACATATTTTCCTAATACTACTTTTCCATAGCAAATTCCAAAATAATTTCTGAAAGTGCCATAGGGATTACTATTTATTATTGTTTAGTGCATACTGTGTACTCAGTGCTCTGCCATACTCAAAAATAAAAATATTTGCCCTAATGAATGTAAGATGTTAGTTAGTTCCAAAAGGGAGAGGAGTTATCTATAAGTCTTACAATCTCTCTATTAAAGTGTGTTCCACAACAGGAAAAAAAATAGTGTCCTTGTACTACAGTATTCTGCAGTAGTTGGTGCAAAACACTACGGACCCGTCTACAGCAGGGAACTACATAAATGTATTTAAACTACTGCCAACCACTGATGTAAAAGCACAGCAACAGTGTGGCTTACTTTGGTATTAATATATACTGTGATGGTATTAGCCAAGAAGTCATGCATCTTCACTATTTTTAATTTTATGATTTAGAAAGCTACTCACTTGGCAATGCCTTTTAGAGTATTTCATTCATCCTTTAGAATCTAGGTGCCTTTTTCCCATCTCTAGTGACTGTCCAGGTGGAAGGGTGTGATTCCATAACAATTTTCTAAGTGCATAGGGGATAATCCTAGTCCCCTTGCCAATGTTCCCGCTCAATAAAAAAAAGGGTTATAACGTCCAAGGGTATATGGTATCTATTTCTGAGTCCACAATGGCTGCTGTGTACAATCAATGTGTGTATTGAACTACTTTACAAAGTCCTTTGTAGGTATGAAAGTTTTGATACAAAACCAAAGTTTATTCTACGACAATTCAACTATGTCTGACTTTTATTAACAGAGAATTTGAGTGTCAAAATGTATGCATCAAAACTAAACAGATTTGATGATTTTGGTAACAGGTGAAATATATACCATTACAGTAATTTTCCTAAATATATGCTAAAGTACCTGTAATTTAAGATCAGGTTTAACAGTATCACTTTAATGTCTCATGCATTATTTATCATGAATCTGTGGACCAAATTATTTTTTTAGTTACACTGGTGTAAATCCAGAGTAACTTCCATAGCTTCTGTGTAGCTGAGAACAGAATTTGACTTTATCTCTCCACTTTCATGGGGATGGCCTTGATCTACTAAGTATTTTCCATTACTAATTTCTGTGATTTTTAAATTACTTTTTTGAGGGGCAAACCCTCATTCCTGTGCAAAACCTGAGTGACTGGGCTATGCCCAAGGGAGATGCATTGCAATCCAATAGGAGAGGCAAACAAATCCATTGATACAGTTTAAAGAAGCAGATGGTCGTACGTAGCCCTGCAGTCAGTTCATTCAATGACACACAGAGAACACTTAAAGGATCAGAAACTGCATAGTCCATATATTCCATTGATTTGGTCATTTATAGTACCATACACAAAAGAAAATCCAAGTGGAGTTTGAAACTTGATTCTCTTAATCAAAGTTTGATAAGGTGCAAATCTCAAAGTCCTTTATGGTTTGTCTAATTAAGGACTAAATGAGGAATTCAGGATTTGGCTCTGTATTATTTGAAGAAGATATTTTGTTTGCACTGTAATAAAACAATCTTTTACACTTTCAACCATGAAAAGTTTTCTCTCTGTGTATATATACACACACATACATGCACACACACATTTAAACTTGGTTTGAAAAAGTCATTATGAAAAATGAAATTTAAATTCAGTAGAGATAATAATTGGGAATCACTCATGAGAAACCTTAGTACATTTCTTTTGCAGGTCAGTAACATTGGTGCTGAAAGTTATGATAGAAAATATTAATAAAAGCTGCAAATGGTGGGCCATATTCTGCTGACAGTTACACATTTGCAACCCTACTGTGTTCATTGTGGTTGTACACAAGTAACTGAAAGCAAAGTTTGGCTTTTTGTGTTTTACTAGTAACAAATGAGAATTTCACTGCTCAGAAAAATGAGCAACTATATTTTCACATACATACTCACTGTTTACATCTTGAGTTTGAGCGCCTAATTAGATTATAGTTAGACTTGAAATAAATTGACTTTTATCAGTAGGGTGACCAGATAGCAACTGTGAAAAAACAGGAGGGGGAGTAGGGGGCTAATAGGCACCTAGATAAGAAAAAGTCCCCAAAAACGGGATTGTCCCTTTAAAAAGGAGACATCTGGTCACCCTATTTATCAGTAAATAGAGGTAAATGTCAATTTCATCGTACACACAAACCAACAAAAAATATTTCCATTGATGATTGAAATTTACAGATAGGCAAAGTAAGAAATATGGAGCTTGAGAACTTGTTAGAGTTTGATATAAGGCTCTGTATATTTTGACATGTAGCACTGAATTTTTTTTGTTTTAATGGTTATAAAACTTTAACTTTTTGAGTCTTTAACATCTCTCATTATATAATTATATATAACAACATCTGACCTTCCCCATGATTTCATGTAACTGTGAAAATTTAGATCGATTAAAAATTGAAAAAAATTAAACCCTATAATTTTGCACAAATGTGAAAATTGATAAAAATTGAAAAAATGCTTAAAAATAAAATCAATATTATCCATCAAAATGATTTAAAAAAAATCCAAGCCTAATTATGGTCTTTGGGCAGATACATTTAGTAGTAAAAATTGTAGGTATAATATGTCAATCTAAATACTCTTAGGTCAAAGTCCTTAAACTCCTTTCCTTGTTACATGAAGGTACAACTGACTTTCTGGTAGTTTTAGGTACTTTTCCCAGCTAATAATGGTGCTTAAAGGTAGTCTACATATATCTAACAAATGACAAAGAGTACATTGCCAGGGTTGCATGCAGGGCTTGTATAAACGTGTGAGTTATTAGGGATGGTCAAGAATAATAGAATAGAACAGGAAGGAAACTTCATGAATGATTATTTAAAAGCTTACACTAGTTTCCTGAAGACAAGTTGTTGAGTGCAGTCATCTTACGTTTTATATGTCTTTTTTATGTTTGTGTAGTTTTAAAATGTATTACACAGTGTATACAATATATGTATATGGTACATGCAAACTTCCATAGAATTAATGACAAAGTGCATTGCATGAGGGAGATTGGCAGGGAATTGTGAGTTTGCTAATTGTGTTGCTTTGGTTGATTTCCAAGTCTTAAGAAATTAACTTTTATGCCAAATGTTACCTCCGAAACATTGAATTGAAGAACAGAAAAACTGCAGTAGGATCTCCCATGTGTATAGATTAATTAGAAATAAAACATGTTTTACAAATATAGTTAATTTTTAGGCCCTTTTTATTTGTATTGGTGCAAAGGTGTGCAGTTAGTCAAACTACAGAGAATATAAAAGAGAAAATAGTAGAAAGTAGTGTGTAAAATACAGGGACATCAGGTATCAGCTAGCTCATTTTTATTTGTTATAATCCAGGCAAGTGGGTATAAGCTTGGATAGGTTTCGCTATTGTAAGTTATAGAGTTGCTTAACAGGACAGGTAACAATTTGTCTTCAATTATATCTTTGCTGTAGGTGAGTTGTCCTGTTGAACTATTGTGTATGTAAAATCTCTAAAGTTTAGTCATTTTTAATTTAGCACATGCACCATTTAATTATATTAATTTTGTGGCACTCAAATTGAACTTTATATCAATGTATGAAAAAAGGACATTTGTATTCAAAGGTGCACTAATTTAATTTTAAATAGTCTTACAATAATACCTTTCGTTAAAATGGTGCAACTTCAAAAATAGACCGGACCTAAACTCATTATAGGCGCCAGATCCTGTGAAGTGCTGAGTGCTCTCAACTCTCATTGACTTCCCATTGAATTCAGTAGAGTAGTGGGTTTCTCCACTCGATATCTTGCAGGATCAGGGCCTGTGTTGAAACCTTGAAAAAGCTATACTTCAGAAACATGTTCCACCAGTATCACACATGCGAAAGTAATTGTTCTTTGTGTTAGTCTGTAGCTACATTTTAATAATTATTGAGCTGCGATGATTATTAACCAAGCTTATGTTTAACTGTAGGTGTAGAAGTGGATTAAAAATCATTAAGAGAAATGTGATACTGTCAGTTGCTCAAATGGGAGACAAGAACATTTGCAGGTTAACTTAAAAACTTTTCAGACTTTCAAGCTAAATGAAAAATGGCAGATGAAAACATTATGATTTAGGAGCACAACGTTTTGTAATTATTACCAAGAGTTTATCAATTCCAGAATTTGCAGCAGTGTGTTTAATTTAACCTCATAATTCACCAGTTGTTAGTTAGCAAACTATTATTTGGGTTAAATATTTTGAACTGGCAAATCACTGGAATATACAAGCATATTATAAAATTTGTTACCATTAGTTATGAAATTTATATGCAAAGGTATAAGAATAAATCAATCATGTAAATTGAATTATAATAGCAATACGCTTATAGCAGAAACTCAGAGGCAGTTAAGACAGTGTCTAGCGTTCATAGGCCATGTCTACACTATGGCACTAGTGGCATAGCTACAGAGCTGTAGCTATTCCAGTATACTCTGTATTTTAGACATGACCTACAAAGAGGGAAGGGGTTTTTCTGTCACTATAGGAACGCCACCTTCCCAAGGGACAATAACTAGTTTGACTGAAACATTCTTCTGTCAGCCTGGCTGCATCTACACCGTGGGTTAGGTTGGTGCAGCTACAGCGCTTAGGGATGTAGATAGCTATATCAACCTAAATTGTAAATGTGGACCAGGCCTTGGAAAGTCCTTTTGAGAGCTGTTTGACATCTTGTTGACTGATAAGTATCTATTTTGGGTCTTGATTTGAGAGCTGCTGAATAGAGCAGAGTTTGGAGTTCTAAGTTAGTGTGTTTGTAAGCTGACTCCACAGAGCTGCTGGAGCTGAAGTGACAGATCATATTTACTGACACTGGTTATAAATGGACTATTTAACAACGTCTTTTTTGTATACTAAGAGCAAGAGCTGCCAAATGTAAGATTAAACACACAATTATAGTTTAGAGTGAAATGAAAAGAAGGAACATGCATAACAAATAATATCTAATTCCATTGTAATATAAGGTTTCTTTTCCAAAGGCATATATGAGTACTTAGAGTAGATGGTTTTAAAATCAGATTGTTTCACTGGAGGAAATTGTAAATATGTGATCTGACTAGATAATTCATTTCTCTTTATGTAAGAGGGGAAGGGGGGTGAGGTGTTGGGGAGTGGAGGCAGTGGGGAAGGAAGAGGGATGGGATAGGGCAGGGGAAGAGAAGAGGATAGTGGAGTGGGGTGGAGGATGTGGAGGGAGGGAGAGGAGGAAATGGGGAGGGGGAAGCAGGAGCCTGCATGCAGCAGCTGACGCCCCCCGGTTAAGCCGGCCCAGCACTGGCAGCTCACTTCCAGTGGGTACCCCGCCACAGTTACCTCCTTCAGTGCCCTCCAAAAAACACTTCCAGCACCCCCCAAATGCCATCTCCACTTCCTCTTCCCTGTCAGTGTCCTCTGTTTGGGAGCTTGAAATATGGAAACTTTAGAAGTTGCTCTGTTCTCATGGCCTTGGTTTCTGGAGCTGGCGCGAGCGAGTCCACTCTGCCAGCAGCCGCCTGCCCCCTGGGCTGGGCTTCGGGCTTGTATGGCCAAGTTCAGAGTTCAGTCTGTGTGACCAGAAGCCATGGAGCTGGGGTAGGGAAGCCAGGGGGAGCAAGAGGTGATTCTGCTCTGTGTGCAGGCAGTGTGGGGAGAGTAACCCAGGTGCAATGGCCAGTTCCCGGGTGGCAAGCAGGGTCTGATTGGGCTGGTGAGAGCCAGATGCCCAAGAGGAATGAGTACTCTAGGGAGCACATTGGGGAGCATCTCATGGCAGCCAGGCTCCATGGGCAGGGGTTGGTTTCAGGGGGTGATGCCAGCCAGCACCGAGCTCCTTCAGGGCTGAGGCAAGAGCATGTTGGGGCGCCGATTGAAGTTGTGCCACCAGCTGTATCTGGGAGCACCAGCCTGCGCAGAGGCGGCCTGGCTCAGGGAGCAGGGCAGGGAGGTCTGCTGAGCGGGCAGCCAGCCAGTATTCCGGCTTCCAGAGCATGGAGCGCTGGGGGCCTGAGCGGACTAAGCCATTCCATCGGCTTCCAATCTCCTGGCAGGAGGCGACAGTTTTCAAATTGTGGGGCACATTCCTCTAGAGAGGCGCACTCTACAATTTGAAAACCGCTATGCTAAATGGGAGGCAGAAATCGGGGGGGCATGTGACCCTCCCACTTGTTGCCTCAAGGGGACGCAAATATGATTGTTTGCCCCATCACTAAAAGGCTTATTTATGACTATGTTGGAAGCTCCAGCTGAAGATGGCTAAACATGAGCCCTGCGGTAGGCCTCAGAAATATTGCCAAGAAAGGTTTCTTGGGTGAAATATGTGAGAAACCTATCAATAAGCGCTCGTCTACATTCAGAAGTTGCTCCAGTTTAACTTAAATTGGTTTAAAAATGATTTATTTTAAAACTAATTCAATCCCTGTGTGGATACTCATATCAGTTTATCTTATGAGTTTAAAACTGGTTATATCTGTTTAGCTTGCACCTGTAAATGTAATGACACAAGCAAAACTGATTTAATGAATAGAAGATCCCTTCCAGTCCTACATTTATATGATTTTAAGTGTCTGCATGCAGAGTTGCACGACTTTAGCTAACTTGGTATAAAATTGCACAATTTAGTGCAACTTCATCTATGGAATAGGCCCAAAGTCCTTGGGTATATTGAATGGATGACACCAATCACCTATGTATCTATCTGTTGGTGTCAGTTGGTGTCAGTTGATTTCTCCACATACAGTAATGTTCAAAACAAATATCAGCTAGTTACTAGTACTTTTTTAAGGGGAGGAAAAACCTACAAATAGATATTGTATGCCGAAGGGTAACAAAAATAAAGTGGCTGTTTAAATACCTGTTACATATATTTTCATACCATTAGCCTAGAACACTAAACTTTTTGTTTGGGATCATTCCAGAAAATGTGTGCTTGACCTAACTAAAGGAGTAAAGGGTTTATAACTTGTTTGGGCTGATCAGCGTAAGAAGAGAGAACTATCAGTATGGGATTTTCTTGTTTTTTTTTTTTAAATCTTTTTAGTGAGTTGGTGGTGTTACCAACTTTTAAAACTTGCTAAAGCGATACGAGCTAATTGAAAAGAAAAGCTCCCTGCACACCTCAACTCTATAATGCATAAATAGGCTACAGTATGCAGGGTAATCTGCTGAACCCGAATGATAAATGTGTCTGATTTCAACTGTCTGACTATGTAGAGACTACACAGTCTGTCATTTGCAGCTTTCTGCTGTTTTCTCTCTCAAATCCTGATGGAAGAGCCAGTGGTTAGGCTTGACTCGTTTCCTGTTTTAAGTATGCTTTGGATGAAGTTGAAAACCTGTTTATTTCACTCAGTCGGCTCAGCCTTACCCATAATTCCTTTACTTTGATTATGGAGGTTATTATAGGACAAGAGCTTCTTTGTAACAAAGCATATATAGTACTCTGGGGCCTAGCGTGACTAGCAGATATAAATGGTATGGAAGCAATTAAACTACAAGGAAATGTCATGTGGGCTGAATTTAAACATACAGACTTGTGGCATTGATTAATTTTTTTCTCATTTTATATAGAGAGGGAGAGTGATTTTTTTTTTTTTTTACATTTGATTAAATCAAAGTCCAGACCCAGTGTTATGCTGATGCCTGTGCCCAATGTATGAACTCTTAAATAATGTAAATCTCAGGGGAATTATACTGTACTTTAGTATTTCTTTCCTGTGATAATTTTTAGAAGGCAGATGTGGCTCCAGCAGTTGAGGAGAGCCTGTTTTTTAAAATATTTTTTTAGTTTGTTTTCTTTTTCTTTCTTTCTTTTTTTTTTTTTTTTAATATGTTGCTTTCTGAACATAAGGGAAGAATATACAGGCACAGGCACAATTGTTTGGGAAGCTGAACAGAGCTTATTGCAGTTAGACTAAACTTTTAGAGTAACATCTCCTTATGCTCAAGGGTTCTGGAACAGTTTTTATAGTGGAGGTGCTGAGAGCCATCGAACCAAGCTGTAAACCTCTGTATGTGATGAAAACCACTTCAAGCTGGGGGTACAACAGCACCCCTAATTCCAGCACCTGTGCTGATGCCTCCTTAGTTTTCTGGGGCAGGGTTTTCATTTCTGTATGGAGCTCTTCTAAATACTGACTTTTCCCAATTCCTCTATGGATTGAGCTTCTCTGACTGTCCAATAATTCACCCAGTAGAGGATAAAAGTCACTGAGTCATAGTGAGTGGCCCAGTTATGCTCCACACTATTTTTAATCCTACTGTTCCACTCCATCTTTTTTCTTCCAAGGTCAGCTTTCCTGTTCCGCTCACTCTCACCATTTCTATTCAATATTCCTCATTTCCATTTTTCAAGTGTTTAGTGAGCCATAAAAAGAGAGACCTCACAAAATGAACTTGAAATAGAAGTTCTTAATCGAGAAGTAATTTATATTATTTTAAGTGTATTTTTTTTAACTGGATATAATATGTTTTTAATTTGGTAAACTGTAAGATGTCTCATTGCTTCCTGAAACTTCAGAGGACATTTACTGTCAGCTGTACAAATCTGAATCATATGTTTTTTAGCTTTAAGTGTTCACATGCAGTGTGGTTAAACCTAAATACAACAATAAATATCCTGGAGGATGGATGACCCAGTGGTTAGGGTGCTAGCCTGGGCTGTAGGAAACATGGGTTCATTTTCTGCTCTGCCATGGGCAAGTCACTTAGTCTCTCTGTGACTCAGTTCCCCATTTGTTAAAATGGGGATAATTGTGCTTCACTACCTCACAGGGGTGTTGTAAGGATAAATACATTAAAGATTAGGAAGCACTAAGATACAATGGTGATGGGTGCATAAATACCTAAGAAAGATATAGAAGACAGATAGCATTGAGCAAGGGCATGAGTATCAGAAATTGGAATGGGTTAGAAACTGTCTAGCCCAGTGTCCTTGTCTAAGGAAAACTAAACAGACACAATGGCTGGTAGCTTGTCTCTGTTATAAAAGATAAAATGCAGCCTGAGGTGGTAGTACCTTTTCCACAGAGCCCCCATCCCAGGATTCCTGGAGGTGGAGCTGGTGCTTCTACATGAATGGCCCTAACCTAGATCCCCAGGGATCAGTGAGGTTGGTCTCATGGCCTTCCCTGAAGGTGGCACTTCCTTGACAGGACAGAAATTTCCTCCACCAGAGCCACCTCCTGTAGGATTATTTTTAGAAGCTTTAGCATGTTCTGTGCAAGCTATGATATTTGTCTGAATGCATCCTGGTATAGAATAAGACAAACTGCTTATTTGAATTCAGAGTGATAGGAAGAGACTTGACTGAAATAAGAGGAAGGCACTTTCATAAAATGCCATTGGTATTTAATAGGATCATAAAATACATTGCTGATTATGGATTATATTTTTAAAGGACTCCGTACCTGGCTAATAACTTTGGGAATTTGGTTTTGGGTACCCAAACTGGTTAGTTAGTCATAAAAATATGTGATTTGTGATTTATGTGCATAAATGTGGTTTTCTGTATGCATCAAGTTGTGGGTGTCAATGAGGAGTCTGCTTTTCAAAACTTTTATCAAAATATGGGATTTCTAAAAACTTCCAAAGAAGCAGTCATTTCCACTTGAGACAGGCGTGGCTTGTCCAGATAATTGGACAAGTTTGACAAAAGTAATTTTTCCAGTTGAAGGCCAATTCTTGCATAGTATCAGGGGGTAGTCGTGTTAGTCTGTATCCACAAAAACAACAAGGAGTCCTAGTCTTTAAGGTGCCACCGGACTCCTTGTAATTCTTGTATAAATTGTGCTATTGCCTAAACCTTGTAGGAAGTCTGATATAGACATTTTCTGGACCATCCTTTTGCAGCTCCTGTCCCATAATCCACCTAGAATAGGCATTGGGGAGCTCAAACAATGCAGGCTTTGCAGCAGTAAATGAGTTTACTACATTATACAGCCTGCATTACATAGCCAGTACTGTACAGCATTGTCTTGGACTACATTAAAAGGTCAAGATTTTCAAGCTGAGAAGACTAGAATTTAGTGTGGGAGTTCTTTACAAAAGGTTTTATTCTTTCCAATTTTGGTTTTGACACTACATTTTCCTAATTGTTTTGACATTTTATGCATCTTATTGCATGCTTACGCAGACAGAAGTTTAACTGTGTGCTTGGAAATAAGGATGGGAAAAATGCTTTTTTGCACATTCATTTTACTTCACTGCCCATGCCTAGGTTAAAAATGAATAGGCAAGATGAAGTTAACCTGAATAAAAAATGATGGGCCAGATTCAGCCTGTAGGCAGGCACGTGTGTTTGTGCATGTGCAATATACAATCCCTGTGCCAGCAGGAGCAGCTTTACTAATGGAGGGTAGGTGGTAGAGCCACTGAGCCTTCTGCTTCTTTCCCTCCAGGTCCAGGTGGAGGGCAGCTTAGTTAACAGCCCAGCGCTTCATGATAAGTCTCTCCTGGAGACGTGCTCAATCAGTTCATTTCCTAGCTAGCCTGGCCACAGTGTCTCCCACCTTGGCCTCACCCAGTGTGTAGGCTGTAGCTATCATCTACATAACTTATTTTTTAAGAAGGAGTGTGAGATTCTACTTTGTTGGATCATGTTTTACATTAAAAATTCAGATTTCTGTCTATGCTTGGGCGACACTATGGTGACTGGAGAATCAGTGAAATGATGACATCAGAAGAATCAAGAGTGTGAAACTGAGCAAGTAGAGAGGGGAAGGGATTTTGAATTAGGTGTTTAAAACACTTTTTCTTTATATAACATTTAATTCTAGTGCTTGACTAACATTTTCCAGAAACTAAATCTGTTAAAGATTCAACACTTATGCTCATTTAATAAATGTGTAAGAAGAGCTCAGGGTATACATGCTCTGAGCATAGGATTGCCAACCCTCTAGGATTGTCTTGGAGACTCCAGGATTTAAAGATTAATCTTTAATTAAAGTTTATGACATGTGATGAAACCTTCAGGAAAACATCAACCAAAATTGGCAACCGTGTAGACTGAGCATCTAGGAGATCTTTTGGCAAAGCCAGGAAAACCAGACTTGACACTCCTGATATTCCTAAAGTTTAAAAAGAAAGAGAGAAAGAACCTCCCAGACTTTAAAGCAACAATAAAATACCTTCTTTAAACGTAAAATTGAAACAGAGACAGGCACAAGCCCAATTATAAAAAAAAAAAATTCAGGTCAACTTTAAAGTTCGGCTGGTGAGAATTCCTGGATGTATTTATTTGGTACTATTGGGTAATTTTTGACTTTGAGTATATTCTGTCCCTGTAAAATGCAAGTATTTTTTCAATTCTTTGTTGACAATTTATTCACAAACCCAAACAATTGGGACTTAAATCTGGGTCTCAGAGTTATTCTGATCTATCTTGTCAAGGCCTTTGTAGAGAATTGTTAGTTCAAGGTCTATTGACGTGATCAGCTATAACAGAGACTTGGTTGCATCTGACTCAGCAGGAATACTACACAATAAGATATTACATTTTCCACCCTTGGGAGCAGTGGTTATTGTTTTTACTTTGCATTTAATTTACATCTGGGAAGGGGAAACAAAGCTATGTGGAAAGTTTGAGACATGAATTGACAAATGTCTCTCTGTAATTTCTTTTAAGTCCTCTTTTTAGTTGGCCAATATTTTACTTTTGAATTAATAGTCCTATTTACAAATTGAGGTTTTATTAAAGTATTTTTTTAAAAGACACTATCAGCTGGGGCTTTGTTTGATCAGTGCTGCTGAACTTTTTCTCATTCTTTATGACTGTTTATCTTAAAAGGCAGTGGAAAAAAGCTGTAATAGTAAGGCATGGCCTTAACCAATCAAGTGATCTGGTAGGTTTTTAAAATTTATTTATCATGCCTACAATCTAATGAAGGTATTGTAAAACATTTAACTAGATAAACTTCTTGATACTAAGAAACATTAATGTTGGAAGGATTGCATTACAAAATAAAATTGGTTAGGTGTGGTGTTGTAGCTTTTTTTCTGTTACCAACAAAGAGTTTGATTCCACAAATCCTTACTCAAGTGAGCTATGCCTATTTAGGCAAGTAGTCTCATTGACCCAGACGATGCCTGTGAGTAAGAATTACTCACCTGAATAAGGGATTACTGGATTGGATCCAGAGTGGGATACAGTATCCCATAGAAAGCACTTCCTCCCTTCTCCTTCCGGAAGTGGAATATAGCTTCCAAAACTTTTGAGTTTGAATATATGGCATTAGCATCATATTTTCCCCCTGATGGAGAAAAGTTTGTGGCTTCCAGAAGGCCTATGGTCTAGGCTTCATACATGGACCCTGAGTAACTGTGAAGATATCCAGTGGAGGGGCTAGACTCTCTGCTTTGTTCCCTGAGTTACTATTCCCATCCTGGCTGAAAGGTTTGGCTTGCTGATGATCCATTCTGCCATTGACTCCCCCACTGTCTTTGCCATTGGCTCCCCTACTGTCTTTTCATCTCATTCACCTTTTCATATATGGGATGAAGACAAAAGAGTAGAAATCAATGCTGTTCCAAGAGTGGCTTTGCTCCAGATCTGCCTTCTTCCTAGCAAAGGGTTGATCCATACCGATATGTGAAGATCCACCCACAATACACTCATGTGGCAGTTTTTCATTGAGCTTACAGGAGACTTGGACTCAATCTTTGTCTTACAAACTGTAATGTCTAATGTACTTCTAATGATTTACCAGTTTTACAGATAGCCTAATCCTTAGGTCATGCATGAGTTATATGCAATACTTATTTTCCTGGGTTCCCTGAATCCATTGAAGCAACCCATCTGCAAGCTGAATTCCCATTCCTGACAAAGGCAGTGTTTCTTGGGGTGTGTGTGTGCTCAACTTGAGGCACTTAGAGGAGAGGAAAGTGATCAGGAACAGTCAGCATGGATTCACCAAGGGCAAGTTATGCCCGACTAACCTAATTGCCTTCTATGAGGAAATAACTGGGTCTGTGGATGAGGGGAAAGCAGTGGATGTGTTATTCCTTGACTTTAGCAAAGCTTTTGATACAGTCTCCCACAGTATTCATGCCATCAAGTTAAAGAAGTATGGGCTGGATGAATGGACTATAAGCTGGCTAGATCGTTGGGCTCAGCAGGTAGTGATGAATGGCTTCATGTCTAGTTGGCATCAAGCAGAGTGCCCCAAGGGTTGGTCTGGGGGTCGGTTTTGTTCAGTATCTTCATTAATGATCTGGACGATAGAATATCAGAGTCAGAAGGGACCTCAGGAGGTCATATAGTCCCACCCCCTGCTCAAAGCAGGAGCAATCCCCAGACAGATTGTTGCCCAAGATCTCTAAATGGCCCCCTCAAGGACTGAACTCACAACCCTAGGTTTAGCAGGCTATCTCTCCCCGCTGGTGTGGACTGCACTCTCAGCAAGTTTGCAGATGACACGGAACTGGGAGGAGTGGTAGATACACTGGAGGGTAGGGATAGGATACAGAGAGACCTAGACAAATTAGAGAAATGGGCCAAAAGAAACCTGATGAGGTTCAACAAGGACAAGTGCAGAGTCCTGCACTTAAGATGGAAGAATCCTATGCTCTGCTACAGACTAGGGACCAAGTCGCTAGGCAGCAGTTCTTCAGAAAAGGACCTAGGGGTTACAGTGGATGAGAAGCTGGATATGAGTCAACAGTGGGCCCTTGTTGTCAAAAAAGCTAACGGCATTTTGGGCTGTATAAGTAGAGGCATTCCCAGCAGATCGAGGGACGTGATCATTCCCCTCTATTCGGCATTGATGAGGCCTCATCTGGAGTACTGTGTCCAGTTTTGGGCCCCACACTACAAGAAAGATGTGGAAAAATTGGAAAGAGTCCAGCAGAGGTCAGCAAAAATGATTAGGTGGCTGGAACACATGACTTATGAGTAGAGGCTGAGGGAACTGGGATTGTTTAGTCTGCGAAAGAGAAGAATGAGGGGGGATTTGATAGCCGCCTTCAACTACGTGAAAGGGGGTTCCAAAGAGGGTGGATCTAGACTGTTCTCAGTGGTAGCAGATGACAGAACAAGGAGTAATGGTCTCAAGTTGCAGTGGGGGAGGTTTAGGTTGGATATTAGGAAAAGTTCTTTCACTAGGAGGGTGGTGAAGTACTGGAATGGGTTACCTGGGGAAGTGGTGGAATCTCCTTGCTTAGAGGTCTTTAAGGTCAGGCTTGACAAAGCCGTGGCTGGGATGATTTAGTTGGGAATTGGTCCTGCTTTGAGCAGGGAGTTGGACTAGATGACCTCCTGAGGTCCCTTCCAACCCTGATATTCTGTGATTCTATGATACATCTTAAAGGGAACTGTTTTTCAGAGAGCAGGTGCTCAGCACTTTCTGGAAATAATCAGGGTCTTCTAAGGTGACCCAAAATCACTTTTCACTCTTGAAAATGTAGACTATAGGACGTAATCCTGAGTGATTTTTGAGCCTCATACCTAATGTGGACTACAGCTAAAGTCATAGGAGTTCAACATTTGTCAGGATAAGGCACAAAGTATAGTTTTCAAAATCAAATTTTCCCTTCTGTTTTTTCATTATTTTTTGTAGCAATAGAAGTGTTTGGTTCCATTTCATAGAAGCTGTTGAACTAGGAAAATGAACAATAATGCTCCTATTTTGGGGATGGTTAAGCTTCACCTGGCTGTTCACCAGGTTTTGTTGTTAATTTAAATATACCTGTGGACAAGATGAATGAGCTGACTTTGTCACTGAAACCTTCTTCCTTCTCCCCCAGCCTTGGAATATGTCAGATAACTCCTATTCAATGATGGTTAGAATGCAGGTTTTCTTTTTCTTGGCTTCTAGCTTATCTAAGCAGGACTATTCTGATTTGAAGGATGCTATCTAGATTTTTTTGGCCCCCTTTACCTTTGTAGGTTTTCTTTTTTTTCTGGTGGGGTCTATGTTCCTCATTTCCCCAGTAGAATTCTCTTTGAAATGGAATCTTCAAATAAAATTAAAAAAAAGAAAATCCAAGCACACAGTTGACTTACTCCTAATGTAACAGGGATGATTCTTACTGCGTTATAGGTGAAACTGTGTTAGATCGAACTTGCTTTGATCCACCAGAGTGCGCACCCCTGCCCCCCCCCGAGACATGCTTTACCACATTATATCCGAATTTGTGTTATATTGGGTCGCATTATATTGCGGTAGAGGTGTACTAAGAATATAGCACTGGCCCAAGAAAAGCAGTGTTACACAGCATATGGACGCCACTTAATTTGTTAGAACCAAGAATAAGTAATGAATTTAATTATTTTAGGCTACTTGAAAGATCGGCCTAAAAATGTTAACTGGCACTTTAAAAATTTGTTTTAAAGTGGAAACTTCATATTAATGGAGAAATAATGTCAATTATACTATCTTATAAAACTGTTTTGATCAATCGCATGTATTTTTTTGTTCAGTAGACTTTTATTTTCAGGGGTTTTCTGTAAACATTTAATAAAAGGTGAAGAAAAATTAAGTAAAAGTAGAATGAAATTAAGGCAAAATATTATGCATAAAGTTTCTGTTCTTTAGGTTTCAGAGCAAATATAAAATCATCCTAGTGCAGCAGCAGAATGGTGATCAAGGCTGGATCTGTGCCAACAACATGTTGAAACAGTAGTACAGGAATGTGGAGAGTTTAATGGCAGGCCACTGCTTTTAGCATGCAACACCCTATGAGTGCACCTGCTGGTAATGGTGCTGATCGTCATATTAGCTTCGGGGAATAAAAACTTAAATTCCCAAATTATGGTTGCAGCAACACTTTGAACTTGACTAGCAAAAAGTAGAATGCTTCAATAGCTAATTAGTCTGAATGACTTAATTTATTACCCCAAGATTAATCACTGAAATGTTCGCAGTACAGTTTTCTCCTTTAATGCTACACAAGTGTTGTAAAATTCTTGAACTGTAACTTTTTTATGCAGACTTTTGTGATTTGGAACACTTCCTGCCTTTTCAAAAAGTAAATGGTGAGAGTGAAAAGAGTATATGGCAAATTTAATAAAAGCGTGATTTTCAATACCTCGTACTAACTAGTACTATATCACCAGAAGTTATTAGATGTGGTTTCATATTTATTTTTCTCGCTGCATCTTTAGTCTATCAAATCACTGAAGGCAGACAATAGCGAAGATAGAATGAGGTTTCAATTTGTGACATCTCTAGAGTTATGGGAAGTGTCATTAAACTTCAAACTAACAATGACCTCTTTTGAAGGCTTTATACCTTGCTCATAAAAATTATGTCTGGGCTAACTTCAGAAAAGTAAAGGTTATTTTTCTGTGTAAGCAAATCCTGACAAAGATTGATCTTCGTTAACTTTACAGGAATGTAAATGAACAAACAAACACAACCCCCCCACTCCACCCCCCCAAAAAAAATGTTGTTGGGAGTGGGAAGGTTGAGTAATTAATACTTAAACAGCTTTGCAAAAACCTTTAGTGTTAAGGATGCATAATGTACAAACTGTTTGTTAAACATTTGTTATAATGCCTTATTTTGCTGTGCATGCAATTAAAATATTACAATACCCAATATAATATACTTTATAGAACCTCATGCTACAAACATCTCAAACTACTGTATAGTACAATAACATCAAAAGTAAATCAATATCTCTAATCCATACTGTAAATTGCAAAGAAAAGGTTTAACTATACTCCTAAAAGTACCAAGGATAGAACTTCTCAGAATCCCTACTGGAAGAGTGGCAGTGATGGAGACATAATGTGTGGCAAAAACTACATTCGCAAGCTATTACAGTAACTCCTCGCTTAACGTTGTAGTTATGTTCCTGAAAAATGAAACTTTAAGCGATACGATGTAAGTGAATCCAATTTCCCCATAAGAATTAATGTAAATAGTGGGAGTTAGATTCCAGGGAAATTTTTGTCACGAGACGACTATATATGTACAAACACACACATACAAACAATTTCATACTGTATACAGCAATGATAAGTATGAAGCTTTAGTCTTTGGTCTTTAGAGAGTGGAAGAGGGTGGGATATTTCCCAGGGACTGCCTTACAGCTAAATGCTGAACCAGAATTCAGCTGAGCCCTCAGGGGTTAACACACTGTTGTTAATGTAGCCTCACACTCTACAAGGCAGCACGAATGGAGGGAGAGGAGACAGCATGGCAGACAGAGTCACACACCCTGTGTGTGGGAGAGAGAGAGAGAGATGTGTATTGCCCCTTTAAGTATGCTGACACCCCTCTAAGTACATTGCCTTTTTAAGTAGATTAGGAAGTTGAGACAGCAGCTGCGGCCAGCAAGCTCTCTCCGTCCTGAGCCGTGTCGTGTCCCACCCTGCTCTATATGAAGAAGGGGTAAGTGAGGGGCAGGAGCAGGGGCGGGGGGGACACCTGACATTATCCCCCCTCATCCCCTCTCCCCCACCCAGCAAGCAGGAGTCTCTGGGAGCAGCTCCAAGGCAGAGGGCGGGAGTAGCACATGGCAGTGGGGGGAGGGACAGCTGAACTGCCCTGCTAGGCGGTTGCCGCACAGGAACTTAGGGGAGCGGGGAGCTGATAGGGGACTGCCGATCACCCTGGTTCCAAGCCAGAGCCGGCTCCAGGCACCAGCCCAGCAAGCAGCTGTGTGGGGCAGCCAAATGTAAGGTACGTCCTGGTCTTCGGTGGCAATTCGGTGGCGGGTCCCTCAGTCCCTCTCGGAGCGAAGGACCAGCCGCTGAATTGCCACCGAAGACTGAAGTGGCGATAGAGCTGCAGATCATGGCTTTTATTTTTTTTTTTTCCTGCTTGGAGCGGCAAAAACCCTGGAGCTGGCCCTGTTCCAAGCCCCCACCAGCTAGCTCCAATGGGCTACTCTTCCTGCAAGCAGTGGACAAAGCAGGTGGCTGCCAAACAATGTTATAAGGGAGCATTGCACAACTTAAGCGAGCATGTTTCCTAATTGATCAGCAATGTAATAATGAAACAATGTTAACCGGAACGACTTTTAAGTGAGTTACTGTACATTCTTGATAGAGCACTGAAAGCTTTACTTTATTCTTACCTCATCCAGTTGTCTATATATCCCTGAGCAATTCATACTTTTCTTTTTGTTCTCTTTTCACAATGGCATATGCTTAGGATGGAAAGATGGCCTTAATTTGGAGTTTCGTAATTTGTATTGGTTTGTGTCACAAGCTATAGTTTCCGCCTCTATGAATTTGTTTGATGGACCAAACTCTGCCATCATGTCATTGCATTACTATCACATCTGGGTGAAGATCATGTTGTGCTGCAATATCATCACCTTGTGATGTAGCATAATAATATGCTGACAGTTTGTGGTCCCCAAAAATGATTTCAGGACTTGTGAATGTCCAGCAAGCAGCTCTTTCGTGATTTGCGATTGCTCCTATTAAAAACAGCAGTTTGCCACAATTTGAATGTTGTTTAATTAACACTATTTTGAACTTAATTTAAATAAAAGCCATTGGGCTTTCATATGAAAAGAAGTCATATGGAGGCATTTATATTGATTTTTCTATTAAAATGAATGTCCAAACTTGGCATTCTAATTGCTCCTACTATTTGGTGCAGTATGGCGCTAACAAAGTATCTCTTTTAAAACATCCATTTCACTTTGAATTTTTGACATCGGGTATCTTGATTATCCTCTGTTTTCCTCATTCTTTCTGCAATATGAATCTTAGAGAAAGCTGTATGTTAAGGGGCTAAAAGAAGACATAGTCTTGCAAATAAAACAGTATAATGAATATCTCTTATTATAGGAGCTTTGTCAGTTTCCGTTTTGTGCTACCTTGCAAATTTTCCCTGTAGATGTAATCAGATGTTTGCATTTATTTGAGTAGTTTTGGAATATTGTCTGGTTTACTTTACTAAAGGGATGGCTGTTGCTGAGGATATTGTCTCATGTACATTTCCTTTTTCTGTCAGGCAGGCCTCTATTAGAAAAATATTTTTCTCAGTGTTTTTTTTTTTTTTTTATCTTGGAGAAACAGAAATGCCTGGTTCATCTTCCTAGAAAAACAGGATGCTGTTAAGTACCCCAAGTGACAGTGAAATAGACTCCATTACCCACAATTACATTTATACAGGTACCAAACAATATGAGAGTAAATGTGTGTCAGTTACCCATGTTGAGCTGGGATTGTTTCCTTTTCTCCCATATTGTCTGAACCAGTGGGGTATGCAGAGGTCTTTCCAGGGGGTATATTAACTCATCTAGATATTTGCCTAGTTTTACAAAAGGCTACATAAAAAGCACTAGTGAAGTCAGTACAAACTAAAATTTCTTACAAACAAAATGAGAAAGTAAGCAATTTTGCAGTTACAATGTTCTGTGACATGTTTGTATTTTTGTGTCTGTTTTTGTAAGCAAGTAGTTTTTAAGTGAGGTGAAACTTGGGGTGTGCAAAACAAATCAGACTTCTGAAAGAGGTATGCTAGTCTGGAAAGGCTGAGAACACTCTGAACCATATAGAAAACAGTTTTATGCACAATGTATTCCACCTTAAATAAAAGTATACAAAACCTTGACTAAACTAATGGTCAGAATAAATTGTGAGCAAATAAAGGATTACCTTTAGAGGACATCCAGTCTGTATAAGTTTGTGAGGCCTCAGCTATACTAATATTAACAAACTACAGAACTCCTGTTGCAACTCTTACTCATGTGAATAGTCCCATTGAATTCAGTGGAACTACCTGTGTTAAAGGTTGCTTGAATCTGTTCCCCACTTTAGATAATGGCAAAGCAACCAGTGGCGCTGGTCATACATACAGTAGTATCAGCACTTCTGTGATTAACTATTTTCAGGCTGAACAAATGAAAATAAATTTACCAGTTTAAGATGCTTGTTTGCACTTGTATTAATTTAAAAAAAAAACAAAACAGCTGTTGTTAGCTGACTATATGTTATAATTGCTTCTGGTCCTCTGAAAAAAAGAAAACATGAATTTATTGTATTATTAAAAATTAGCTACTGCATATGCACTAAAAGATTTTTGCTATGGAAATCATTCATTCCGAGTGCAAAATTCCCTTAGATCTGCAGAGAAACCTCAACTCTACCATTCTGGTCTCCTGCATGCTGCAAAACACCCACTGCAAACACATGTAGAAAGCCAAATGGCAACATGCATAAAGGGAGAACAGAGTATTGGAGTCACGTTCTACCATGTGAATCAGAGAAGAGGATAAATTCTACACTTCTGACTTCAGTGCAATATGTACTTTACTGTTAGTGAAGTTTTTATTTATTTTTGCAGCCCCAGCATGGTACTCTATGGACCCCTAAAACACCAGTTCTTCCCCAGAAGAGCTTACAGTTCAGGGGTCATATCCTGTGAGGTCCCTCATCTTTGCCTTGCAGGATCAGTGTTGGAAAGAGCCTAGTAAACATGGAAAGCTTTCTGTTACATACTTGTTTCAGAAAATCACCCAAAACAGATCAGAGTGGTTCCAAATGATATAATTTTCTACAAAACTGCTTATTTGTGAAAAAATAATGTAATAAAACCCCTTGTGGATAGCAGTTTATATTTCATGGTTTTTGCCTGTGGATGAAAGTTAATGGTGACAAGTTGGGGGAAAAACTTAGTTTAGAGTCAAAAAATGTATGAAAGGAAATCTTGAGATTAATATTTTTACAGTAGCTACTGTTACAGCTTTCTTTAAAAATAATTCAGAATAATACAGAAAACAAAGGTTTCCAGATCAGAATGTTTCTGAGGGGAAAAAGGGTTATTAGTCTATGTTCCGCAAGAGTTTAATGCCCAGTCATGTTTCCAGCCTCTGTGGACCAGAGTTCATGCATGCTTGGTCACAAAGTGCCATGAGTTCTCTATGTTCTCCATTGTTGACATCTGTCCACATCCACAAACCAGCATGGCATAATCAGCAGTCTGTGCTGCTTACCATAAGGTTAGTGTGTTGCAGGTAAAAAAAGAGGGATACTGGCAGAGCTACATGGGTCTGCATTATGCCAATATAGCATAGCTCTAGTCTGCATTATACCAATATCTAGCCAGGGTTATATTTATATGTTGCTTTATGAGCACTAAAAAATAGGGGTTTAAGAGTCCAAACTGGAAAAATAAAACAATGTTTCCATAGTGAAATTTTTAAAAAATGCAGTTCCAGGAGTTGCAGAGATTTCTATGTCTGTACACAAATGGCATGCGTGGCTTCCATTACTACAAGTAACATGTGAGTTGTTTTATTTTCTGAATACAGAGCAGTTAATCCTGCTTGCATTCATTCCATAACTATTTTTGTTAACTATCTCAGAGTAAATTATTGTTGTTTCGACTGATCATCTGTTAGAAAGGGTAAGCATCTCACATCATGTCTAACTTAACTAAATCAATAAATACTAAGCAGGCATACTCCTCCCCAAACTTTCTCACGCAGTGTCAGCAGAGTTGTATTGATATGCTTTGTGATTTGTTTAGTGGAAAACAGCCATGTAATAATAATAGATATTCCAATCACTGGGAGAGCTTCACTGTTGATACTCAGTGTTGCCAGCTCTTGCGATTTTATTACTAATCTCATGATATTTGGTGTTTGTCTTAAAAATTCAGCTCATGCCAACTTGGAATTAGGTGAGCATCTCAGTGTTCATTTGAAAAAGTAAAAGTTTGTCTACAGTAGAAAGCGTTTCCATTTTAACTATTCCAATACGGTTAAAGCATCAACTCCCCCATCCCCAGTGTAGTTGCAGTTATAGAGTTCTAACAATGCTTATTCCGTTATAGATTATTCCTTTTCAGGAACCAAAATAAGCTGTAGGCACAGTTATAACAGTATAATTGCATCTACACTAGGGCTTTTACTGGTATAGCTATGTCAACAAAAACCGACAACCCTAATGGATGTAGTTATACCAGTAAAACTTTTTAAGTTTGTCAGGCTGTAGTTTCTAGCCTTCATGGGCACAGAGAAAAGCTATGGGGGGGCCTAGCTGACAAGGAGGTCTAAATTACAGCTCCATGTGCCAGCATTGGTGAATCTTGTCTACTGCATCATGCTACAGAGGCTGCAGTCCTGATGGGGCACAGCGGAGACTGCTGGTCAGGATTGCGAGGAGGAAGAAGATGAGCCTCTGGCAGCAAATGAAGCCACGCTTCTGCTGAATGGCTACATGGTGCTTGCCCTTCTGATTATCTGAACTCTCAATTATCAGAGGAAAATCTTTATCCCCCAGGCTGTTCAGACACTCAGAAGCATATTGTACTGTCTTGATAGAGTTATGAGTATAATGAAAAAAGAATAGCTAGTGCTGATGCTGCCGCCTCAGCAATCTGCTGAGTGCAGTCTGTAGCTAATCATCATCTTTTTAATGCATGGGAAATAAGATACTTTCTAATCTGTGTTCGTATGGTTAAAAAACCCACTAACCTGGTAAACCTGTTTTAATCACCTGTTAGAGCAAATTAACCAAAAATGCAAAAAGTTATAGTTCTTCATGGGGTGAAGCTGTTTCTGTTAGTTGGCCTCTGCATTTGACTGCGCTGTCTGCTAGGAAGTATCATTAAATAGCAACCCAAAGGAAGAGAGAAATGGAAAAAGTCTCAGACATTGAGGGGAAACAGTGTAAACAGCTTTTCTTAAAAACTGTTTTGAAGATGTGTTCGGAATATGTGAAATTCTGTGTCCGGTGCCACAGGCAGATAAGTGCTCTGTGCAGTGCAGAGTGTGTGTTTCCACTGTGTAGAAAAGAACTGAGAAGGACAGAATACATGGAACTCTGTTCCTCTGTGAACTCTGTGGAGCTAAATTATCTGGCACCCATCTTTGCAGTAGCACATGGGGAAGTTTTAGCTAGGTAAGCAAATTAGGAAGAGATGGCCACTGGCTCCACAATTTGGGCTGATCCATAGAAGAAAACCCCACAGAGAGGCTGTGCAGTGGCATGTTGCTGCTTCTGTGGTATTTGGGCAATAACTGTGGCGCCTTTGCACAAATACGCTGAGCTGTGCCTCCAACACACACCTGTCCTGCACCCCTAGTTGCTTCTTGGGCTTTGATCAGAGGACATGAATTCTACCCAGAGTAAATATGTATCTAACTAACTTGGGGCTATACTTTGCCTCTAAGTTATAACAACATATTGGGCAAGCACCGGGATTGTGCTACAGTGGGAAGAGCAGGAAGAATTCTTGCTGACTTCACTAGAATTTTTCTTGGGGTTATGGGGAAGTGCATATTCCCACTGAAGCTCCACCATACGTTTTGTGGATGAAGTGTTTGGCCTTCTCCTCTTTGCACAGGCCAGCTCCCTTGCCTACCGTTTGGTGTCAGGGCCTCACTCTGTGTCCCTTTTGTAAGGCTGTCACCAAGTTAACACAGTGATGGTGCTCCCCAGCTAAGGTGACCAGACAGCACGTGTAAAAAATCGGGACGGGAGTCGGGGGTAATAGGCGCATATATAAGAAAACGCCCCAAATATCAGGACTGTCCCTATAAAATTGGGACATCTGGTCACCCTATCCCCAGCCCATATTATGTCTGGCCCTTACACAGGTGCACAAGTAGGAAAGGCTTCTGTTGCCCTCATTTCCCAAGCCTCTTAGCAGGTGCATAGGGATATTCCAGGTTTGCCTCTGAAATATTAATTGATCATTGGAATTTTCCTTTAAATGGCACTGTTGCTTTTTTTAATAGCTGTTATTCCACTGGCTTGTTTTTATTCCACTGTTTCAGTAGTTCAATATAAAAATAATTTTATTTGAAATTCACTTCTCTTGAACAAAACAGGTATTCTTGAATAAGTAAATGCTTATCTATGATGAGGACTTGTAGTGCACATTTTGTATTTGTAAAAAAACCTGAGAATATTTTAAATCTCTTTTGCAAGTGAACATTGTTAGCGCAAAATCTGTATTTAAAAAAAACTCGAATTTACCATTCAGCTATCTAGTGATTAAAGCACAGGATTGGTAGTCAAGAGATCTGGGTTCTATTCCCAGCTCCATCACTTATTTGTTTTGAGAGTCTTCAGCAAATTGTTCAGTTTCTCTCTTCTTCATTTTTCCCATCTGGAAATAAGGGAGTACTAATGCCTCTCTAATAGGGGTTTTGAGTGGTTTAATTAATTAATTCTGGCAAAATGCATTGAGCTGCTCAAAGGGAAGGTGCTAAGGAAGTATAAAGCACTTATTGCTATTATTATTTATCATTATGATAAACCTTGAGGTCTTCCTCAGGTTTTACTCATTCCTTACTCAGGCAAATTCCCACTGATGTTGATGGGATTTGAATCATTATTGTTACTGTGAAAGTCATCTTCTACGGGATATGTTCAGTTGATGAAGTACATTTTCCTATAACATAATCTACATCAGCAAGCTGTTACGGTGGCACGGCAGCTACCTGTTTGTTTCTTAAAAACAAAGCTTTTTTTAGTGATATCTTTTTCTGTGTAGTCAGTGTAATGATTAGAATATATTTTATATTGCAATAGTTTTGTCTTGGAACATATGTTGTCAGTTGGGTAGCCATTTTTTAAAATACACCAGACTTGCAAACATTCCATGAAACACGTAACAGCAGAATTGATTTTTTTACCCATTTTCATCTCCTAATCAGTGTGTGTTTGCCGAAATAGCCAATAACTTAAAGCAAGCTAAAATCGAAGCATGTGTTTATGTTTACAGCTGCCAGTGCACACACTAGGCCTGATCCTGCTGCTTCTGTGTAGGCAAAACTCCCTGTTATTTCAGTGGGAATTCTGCCAGAGAAGGGACTGCAAATTTAGGCGGAGTACTGGTGAATGTGCGGACAAAACCCGGCATCCTGGCACTTGAGAATGGAAACTCAGGGCCAGATCTCCTGATGTGATCACTTCAATGTGGAGACCAACGTATTGTTGTTGTCTGAATATTTTTTAAATGGGCAGTTCATCAAGAGTCATAAGAAAGAAAAATAAATTCTGCTATTAAAAGCCTCCAAGAATATCTTCCTTGAGGTTGGTAAAATATGAGACCCATGAGAGATTGATCATGTCTCACTAAATGTCAGAGGAAAAATAGTTTTGACCATGAAGAATACTGTAAGTTAAACACTACATAATGAGAGAGTGAGAGAAAGAGAAGATCCCTTTCAAACACATTTGTCCACTTTAAACAATTACTGTTGTGACCAAAAGGACTCTTTACTTACACAATGTTTGAAATAATTTACCCATCTCTAGCTAACATTTGTAGGAGGACTGGTTCTCAGGCTTCACTAATCATACCTCCACTGAAATACAATGTGGTGTTTTGTAACTCTAGCAGCATTAGCAGCTGTGCTAGTGACATAAATGAATACAATTGCCTTTAAAGTCATTCTTGAAGGGGGAAAATCGAGGTTTACTCATTTGAAAAGCTTTGTTTTTAAGACCAACCTTGCATAGATCTTTGCAGAAAGCTCTTACAGGATAATTTAATTTGTACAATGCTAATTTAATTTGCCAATCTAGTTTGCTTGTTTACTTGTAAACAGTACTTTATTTTTACACTGAAGTCATTAAACTGGGAACTAAAATAATAAATCATCCCTCTTCAATTTTATTTTCCTTTCACTTGTCATATTTATTCAGAGCTGATTGCTATTCTTTAGTAAAAGAGTTATTAATATATACTTAAAATCTTTACCACACTGTGACTTTACAAACAAGAAAAACAAATCTGTGTGAGGGCTTGGTGCTGCAGCATTGCACACACAAAACTCCCTTTTACTTGGAGTTACTGTTCAAGTGACAGCTGTAGGATCAGGTCTAAGAGAGTAGTCTCTTGACTACGTACAATAGTTACTTCTCAAAAAGAAGAGAATAGCTGTTAGACATATTCTGCATTGCTGTCCTGCAGCAGACGAGCCTTTGCTCTTACTCCTTTTGAGGCCCATGGGAATTTTGCCACTTGCTTCTGTAGAATCAGGATAGGGCTTTTTATGAACAATGATCAAAGGGTTTTCTTTTCCATGACTGATACTTCTTGTATTAAAAATGTTCAACTTTCGTCTAATGACTTCATATCACATTCTTTCTACCTTAATTGAGTAAAACTCGACTGAAGTCACTGGGAGTTTAGGTGAAAAAAGGTCTGCAATATTTGGCCATTAGAGAGAACAGCTCGGGACTATTTGGAATCTTCTTGTGTTGTAGGAGAACTCAAGACAGAAGTATACAAGGGTCCCCATTCTCTAACCATTTTGAAATAAGTAAACCTGTACACATATACCCCATTTGAAGACCTGCTCCGGCTCCTCTCTCTAATGCTCCCCTCTAAAACAATGAAGCATAATACTGGGGATTATGTTATTGATTTCCTCAAGTGCAGGGTAATGCTATTCAACTGTTGCTGTGGGGAAAGTGCTTTGTTGAAGGACTTTGGCTCTACCCATTTCTTCCTCATCTCATTTATTCTGCAGATGTAAATTGGGATGATGCTGGTAATTTAGTCTCTAGAAATTAAAGTGGCATGTTGTTCTGTATTAGATTTTAATCTCATTTTAAGGTGTGCCAAAATGATGCAAGAAAGAGGATGGTGTGTCTTTAAATCTGTCCTAGTCTATAGACTTAAGTTACGTATGAGACACATGATATTAAAACCCTTATTTTTTTAGGGAGAGACTATTTGCAATTTTATCTATATTCCAAGTTACTCTTTTAAAGAAAGAATGTGACTCATACCCTCTTTGGGACATACATCTCCCAAGAAATACAGAGATATGAAGCTAGAAAGTGTCACTTTGAGCTTCATTTGTGGTAACATGCAGGATACACGCACATACACAAAATGTAATATTTCTAGTAAATAGAACTTGTTTAAAACAATTGAAAATTTCCTTTGTCAAAAATTTGCCAGCAGACTGGACTTTTTATAGGAAATAAACAGTAAAATAGCAGTACTCATTGATACATACCAGAACTGTTCACATGACCAAGATAATAAAACAATGATGGCTACTAAAAAAATGCTTTGAAATAGCAGTAACTAAGTTACATACTTTTAGTATTAATTTAACTACCTAAGATATAAGAACTGTCATTTTATTTTAAGTAATTTTGATCTAGTGTCTAGCCAACGTTCACCACATACAAATCTTTCTCGCCTCACGTCCTTTGCTTCCTTTCCTCTGCAATGCACAATCAAACATTTGAAGTTGTTTAAATGTCAAGATACTGGCATTTTTGAAATACAAATAGCCATGTTTACAGAAAGATTTATCATGTGTTAACTAACTTCTGTCAGTTAAAAGCACACCTTTTCTTAGTGAAGACAAGGCCTTCATTAAATGAGGAAGATTTGAACAATCCTTTTGTTTTGTTTTGTTTACATTGTACCTGCAAGATGCTGACATGCTTGATTTACAGTAATTAAAGGGAGAATAAGGGCATGTCTACACTTAAAACACTACGGCGGTGCAGCTGTGCCACTCTATCACTTTAGCGTAGACACTACATGTGGCGTTGACAGACCTGGTACTGTCTCAAGCCAAGGTCCCATGCCTTAGTGAACACTGACAAATGCATAGCTGGACACCAGTCTGGCTCTTCTGTGTGTTAGTATTGTTAAGACAGATATTAGAGTGGTAAGAATGTGTTTGGTGTTTAAACCTGAGCAAACCTTATTGTTTATATGGTAATACAAATGATGACCTCACAATAAGATTGGTCGTGCAGCTGATCATTGACTCAGAGGTGGGCCACCGTGATGCTCAGGCTTTGTCTTTGCTGCTTAAACAACAACGTAACAAATCTGCCATAGTTATTTCACTGTAAAATCCTAAGTGGAAACAATACATGTGTGACGTTTTCTGCAAGATAGCTAGCCAAGTCAGCATTATATCCCCAACTAGAGTTGACCATGGCTAGTTTACTTCACAGGAAAACCTAGTGCCTTGTCTCCACTGTGATTTTACAGTGGGATAGCCAATGTATATTAGTTATCCCACAGTAAAAACACTTTTTTTGTCAGTGAAGACAACTGTTAAGAAGAGATGAAAAGAAAGAACTTGGTCAAACGACACAGATGCCTGAGTTTTATTATAAGAGCAAATATTGCTTATTAAATTGCAATGATTATGAATTTTAACTTGAGCTAGAAGAAGTTTTCTGAACTCCCAACAAAAGTTCGTGGAAAAAAACACAAAAATACTGACAAACATTTTCATTGACATTTTTCTAGCTGATCAAAATATTCCACATTTTGGAGGAAAAACTTCCTCAAAAGGCACAGACAACCTTCATTCTAGCATTTCCTAATTTTTGAGTGCTTGACTTTGTGACCTTAATAATGTTGTTTTAGTGTAAGGGTTTTTGTTTTTGTTTTTTTTGTGGATGTAAAAAATATATTTTCATAATAATCCAAATACTGAAACAAAAATATCTAGTATTCACAGTTAACCTACAAATAGCCTGTTAAAATCTGAAACTGATTTATAGATCGTTTCAAAGTCCTTTTCCTAGTTACGATATATGGACTATAAAATAATGAATCAGCCCTTCAGTTGAATTTGTGGGCATAAATTTGCATCTGATTAAATTATGAAAGGATTTCCTAATCTAATTTGCTTATCTCTGGGCTCAGTCAGATAGTATCTAAATCCCTCTCATTTGAGCCTGAAATTAGTGGATGCCAAAATGCAGTCTCATTAATTGGAGATGCAAAATTGCATTCACAGAGTTTAAAGGCTATCTTTCAAAATCAAGCCCATAATGTGACTGTCCTGTGGACTATTTGTTGAGACCTTGGAATTCTAGCAATAGTGGCTACATATAGATATGTATATTTTTCATACTGGAGGTAAGAGCTCTGTCATATTTTCAGGACAACTGCATCTGTATTTCCCCTCTGTGGTCCATCCATGCTTCTGGCTCTCAGCTGTCACCACTCATGGGCAGAGATCTGCATCTCATTCCTTTGTGACTGGGGGATATGATATTTAAGGCTGCACAGTTTCCTGTCTCCACTGTGATGTCTCCAGCAAACCAGACTGTATAAAAGATCTCTGCTTTGCTTTCTCTTGAGAGGCTATCCTCAGGGTATGGCTGGGAGTTAGTTACCACACAGCTCTTTATAAGCAAGCATGTTTATTCTTAAAGTGAAAGCATTCCAGAGAAAACATATTAAAAACAATAAAAGAACCTCCATGGTTACAGGTTGTTAACTGTGTCAAATACAGACCCAGAACCAGGCTGGGCAGTTCAGCCATTTCTTTATCCAGCTCAGGTCTTAAGTCTTCAGGAACAGGTAGCAGATAAGTTTGGAATTTTGCATAACAGAAAATAGGGAATTAGCATTAACCACTCCCTAAGTATTTTCCAGGAACTCCACTTTATACTTATTGTCCCAAAAGTCCATTGTTGTCTGGCACATTTTCAGTACTTTGAACTCCTAGGCCTCACATCACAAATCTTCCTCAGAGAGATCTTACATGCAATCCTGGCACACAATAATACATAACCTTTTCATTGAATACAGTGGACCCCAAACATACATAAACTTAAGTCAGTAAGGTCTCCCAAGGATATGCCATATAAAAGAGATTTGTTTTTTCCATGTATTGTTGGCACTTAACAGCAGAAGATACATTTGCACATTATTGAGGTAGAACACTGTAAGAAAATGCCTAAAGTGTAATGTTGTTTTTTTCTTTTTGAATCTTAACACATTCTTCCTCTTTAATTAATCATATGGTGCCTTCCAAAAGTCATCTTCCAGGGTCCAAAGGGAGCATCAATCATGGGGAGAAGTTGGGCAGTTGAAGAAGCCTTATATGGTCTCTTCTGAAGGGGCTCTCACTTAGGATATGTAGTGACCTCCATAAATTTAGAGTGTGGAACATCCACATTGCTCTAGGGGGCGCTACTCCACCTGTGCCCAGGATTTTGTTTTTTGTGAAAGCAGACTATTTTTATTATTTATTATTAAAGAAAAGGTGCCACCTCTTTTTTTTTCCTCCTGTAAATGTTTGGTTTTATTTGAGTGTTTTATCATCAAGCTAGCACATTATCCTGTAATGTAGCATATAGGGAATCCTATCCTTTTCCCATTGAAGTATATGAAAATATTACCTCTGACTTTAATGGGAACAGGTCCAGGCTCAATCAGAACAACTTGCTTGGTAGTGGAACATTTTGAACTGTCTAACAGTAAGTAATACGTAAAAATAAAATTTCATCCACTTGCATCAAGCAGATTAATCAAATTATAACATATTTAAAAAAATAACTTACTGTATATAGTTAAACTGATCTTCTCAGTGTTGTGAACCATCTGAATGCATCCAGACTAGTATAATAAAGATACTTTTGAGCTCAGTTACACTGGTGTAAATTTCAGAAACTCCAATGTTTGTAATGTTTCAGAGTAGCAGCCATGTTAGTCTGTATCCGCAAAAAGAACAGGAGTACTTGTGGCGCCTTAGAGACTAACAAATTTATTTCAGCATAAGCTTTTGTGAGCTACAGCTCACTTCTTCAGATGCATAGAATGGAACACATAGAAGATTGTAATGGCAGTTTTGAGGACTAATAGTGGTTAACTGAGAGTAGAATCTTACCCAGTATTATCTTCCTGTGCAAAGGTCCATGTCCCTGAAATTAAACCAGCACCAGTCATTTGATTGAATATAAAATTGTTGCAGCTGAACATTGCTACAGCATCATCTCCTCCTTTGAAAAAAAGACTGTTTCACCTCATCATTTTTATTTCAGAAAATTTGACTTTGCCTTGATATTTATGCAGCAGACCATTTTACTATGACAGCATTTTATTCCGTAGTTAATATCGTATGATTCATGCATTATTTGAAGGAACTATCAGTTATTGTTCTACATCATTAAATACATGGACAAAGAAAGATACGTAATATAATACTGTCTGTGTAGAGTACAGTAATGTAAACACCCTCTGACTTCATCTGTGGTGTTAGATCATAGCCTTAAGGGCACAAAAATTATCTATATCCCAGGTCATGATTAACTAATAACTAATGAAAGAGACTGTAATTTTAGGTTTGAATGAAAGAAGCTGATGTGAAAACAGTACATTAGAAAAGAATAGAATGATAATTCACATCATTCTGTTAGCTGACAAGCTGATTATTAGATTTATTGTTAATTTTAAAAGTGTCTTAACATGGCTGACTTTTTGAAAAAATCATAATTTGAATTCAAAAAGGTTTTTTTAACAGATCTATTCTTCTTGTCTGAGCTCAGCATGCCAAAAAATCATCATCAATCTTTGTTAAGATGGTAAAATTCCTTGTGGAACCTATCTTCGTTTCCATTCTCTTGTAGAGTTATTGACAAAGAGGTCTTTATTCCGCCTACTACTTTAATTGCAGTCAGGGATTCAATTTTTCATTTAATATTTTATTGAATTTTATTACTGCACTTTATTTATGTTTTCACTAAAACAGGGATTTTGAAGGCCCCCAAAACAATATAATACAATCTACCAAAAGTATTTACTCACTCTCAGTTCTGCAAGTAGTCCCACAAAAGTACCTGTGACTGTTTGCTGAGTAAAATACTAAACATGAATCTGTCCCAAATAATTTTAGGTGTTTTATTTATATGTATAAATTAAGCATCAGATTTTAATTTACTTATGAACCTTACATAACATTAGCACTATCTATTATATAAATACCCTTCACAATAATTGAAAATATTATTTTTACAAAGTTACAATTCTGAATTCTAACACTGAAAGTGTAGATTGGTCACACTTTTACTGTGTATTCAAATGCTCTTGTTAGGTCTTCCAGAACTTGGTTTGATTAGATAAATGCTGAAAAAACAATTTTCAGGTTTATTGTAGATGTAGCATTGGCTCTGTGAGATCAGACTATACATTTGTTTTAGCATTATGGAATCAACAGAGCCAGAGTTTGTATCCTAATAACTATGTGATATTGTGTATCACAGCATTAATTTGTTTAAGTACTGCATGCTGTATTCCAGTGTATGCATCTTCTCAGACTTGCATGAGTGCAAAATAATTCGGAAAACCTTTGGGGGAGTTATTTTATTTTTTAAAAATAATTGCGCAATTGTAACCAACTGCAGCTACCTATTTTTTTTTTTTAGTATGCTCATTATTCTCCGCTTAATGGAAGACTTCCTAGTCTACGTTTTTTCTCAGATTGGGAAAAAAAAAGGCAGATTTACTTTAGAAGAGAGTACTTTACATTGGATTTACCACAGTGTCAGAATTGGCAGCACTTCCTTGTGTTCAACTAAATCTTATTTCAAATCCTAGCCCCATTTTAAAATTCTTGAAATGAGCACCAATGCAGAACTGTGATCCTTCTTCAGCTGAGGTCAATTAGCAGCTAGCAGACACTGTTTCTTTATTTTGGAAAGGGTTCGTTTGGGCAAAGACAGTCTTTTAACCAGATCCTGCTTTTCATCTGTTTTTGATGGCAAAAGACCATATTTCCCAGCCATTTGCAAACAGCAACTGTCTGGCAGGATTTCCTGGATACACAGTAGTTTGAGATTGTTAAAGGCCAACTTTCTGAACTTTAGCGATTAGCCTGGTTATTTGTACTGCTTTTTCTTCCTTGAGAACTAATCAGCTTATCATTTAGAACGTAGAAATGGGGTCCAAGAATAACCCATCTGCTGTCTGAACCCCTCCATCACAAACAAACAAACAAAAAAATTCTTGAAATTGAATGTCTCCAGATTTGGTGAACTAAGACTCTCTAAAGTGCAGTAACAAGCATTTTAGAAATTGAAGTTTAGGATGTAGTGAATGACTGGCAATCAATCTGTAAACTCCAGAAATTGAAATTCTGTAGTCTCTCTGGTTTTCATTTAGCTTGATAATGTGAGGTGCTGAGCTGAACAAGTGCTGAGCACCTCACAAGATCAGGCTATCAGGAGGAGGAGTTATATAAACAGAAAGCAACTGATGAGCAGTTCTGTTAATAAAAAGGAACATTTTTTTTGAAAATTAATCTTTTTTTCCATAGCAAGCTGACAACCACAGTTAAAGGCATAGGGATAATAAAAGGGTATAAAAGCAAGTATGGGTGCAGCCCTTGGAATTTTCACAAATCCGAGAAGCCCCCAACCCGCTCAAATGGATGATCCCCTGAAAAGTCTCAAGCTGAAACTTGTGGAACTTTCAGGTCTTCTGAAGTTTTCGGGTTTTTCCAGGGGAATGGATGTTGTGGCCAAGTATCACTGTTATCTTTTATTGGGAAACCTGTACAAGCTTTAGGGGATGGGTGATTCCTTGGGGAGCAGGAATCCCTGTGGTCTTAACTCATAAAGTCAGTGGAAAAGCATAGGGGTTGGGGTTGATGATGCTTAGGGTCAGTCTAATCTCTCTAGCAACAAATGCCCCAATTTTGTGGACTTTTCAATTTTTTTCTCACCCTGTGTGGGATTTTGAAGTGGGCAGGATCTTTTTCTTGCTTTTTATTATTTAGGATCCCTCTAATTTTCTTTATACCAAGCGATTTTGCCCCTATAATGGTTTTACCTTCTCCCTGATGATTAAGAGACTCTTAGAGGTACAGGATAAAACAATGAATGGTGAAAACATGGGATGAAATCCTGGCCCCATTCAAGTCCATGGAAGCTTTACCATGGACTTGAATGGGCCCAGAATTTAACTCATGGAGTTTATTTGGTTCTAGGGCATTCAGCACTTGGACAAAAAGTCATAGAAAAAAGGAAGTGTAACTATGCATCTCTCTGATTAGTGGGAATTGGTAACACCAGGCACAAGAATGATTCTTATATCCCCTTTCTCTGCCCATATCATCCACAGGGTGTGAATCACATTCTTTCTGAATATGAATGAGCTATGAGTGTTGTGGGTTTGTTTGGTTGTCGATTTTGTTTTTTTAAACCTGGCACCCAAGCTATGATTGGCCTCAAGAATGTTAATCTCTATGTGGTTTGCTGCTGACTTGCTGTCCAATGAGGGCTGAGACCCCAGGATGATCAGTGTGGGAAGGCAGGATTCTCAAACCAACACCAAGGCAGACAGGCTGGAGGGAGATATGCAAAGCAAGGCAAAAATGGGGAGGAGGGGGTGGAGACGGAGAATGACCCTAGCTGCAGCATGCATCTGTTTAGAAACTGGATACCATCTGCTGAAGTGCATGTTGTTATATCTTATAAAACTAATTTAGAAACATTTCTTAAACTTAGTTTACATGTTGAGATGGGCCACGTATAGGTTTGAAAGAATATATCTTATCTGTCTGACACTGAAAGGAGGAGCAGTACTTGGAAACAGCACAGAGCTGAAATTCTTTCTTAGCCACCTACGGGGCTGATCACATACTTCCTTTGCAAGCAGAACTGCCACTGAAGTCAATGGTAGTTTTACCTGTATAAGCAGTAGGTGATCTTGAAATGCAACCCAATGTACCTCATATGTCTATATATTTCATTGAATATATCTGCAGAACAAAAATTTCATGTATTGGAGCAGTGAGAAATGGATAAACTTTAATGTTTATCTGCTGCAGGGGTCAGCAGCCTTTCAGAAGTGGTGTGCCAAGTCTTCACTTGTTTGCTCTAATTTAAGGTTTTGCGTGCTGTAATACATTTTAATGTTTTTAGAAAGTCTCTCTCTATAAGTCTATAATATATAACTAAACTATTGTTGTATGTAAAGTAAATAAGGTTTTTAAAATGTTTAAGACGCTTCATTTAAAATTAAATAAAAATGCAGATCATATCTGTTTAGTGTGATCCTTGCCCTTGCTTTTCCTTGCTGAGTTTTCCAATGTCCAGCACGTATTTGGATACTTTAAGCTGCCCACAGGCTTCTGAGTGATCAGTTGTTAACCAGCTCTGAGAGGGACAGGGGACAGAGGACAGATTTCATGAGTGAAAATACCTGTTCACACAGGTATGTGGATCCAAATGCTGAAAGCATTGCAAATGCAGTTTTCTTCAAGCAGTTACATTTCACTGGCAGGGATGTCCAGCAGGTCAGAACAGAGGCCCCATGATCTCTTTCAGTACTGTCAATTGAGCTCCGCAGGTCCACAAACTTTGATGCCCACAATTCTGAGCTCTTTAAACTGAATGAGCTGCATTTCAAAATCTTCAACACCCATCCACTGAAATATAGACAAATCCAAGTCGCTTTCATTGAACTTTTCAGGTTTAATTAGAAAAGAAGGCATTGGGCCAAGTCGCTGGAAATCTTGAAATCTATCAGAAAATTCTGGTTCCAGTTCTTGCATGTACATTCCAGTCTCATTGACACTGATAGTGCAACGTGTTGATAGCTCTTTTATGTGTTGGATGTAGCAGAAAGTTGAAGTTCAAATATCCCAAGAAAAAACTGCTAGTTTTATAACCAATGCCTTCCAGGTTTCATAAAGATCCAGAACTGGTTGCCCTGCATCCTAGAGACAGACGTTGAGCTTGTTTAGGTGAGTGGTGATGTCAATTAGAAACATAAGCTTACACATCCATTTGTCACCATCCAGTTCGGCGTAGTTTTGTCCTTTTTCCGACAAAAAGGCCTTGATTGCATTGAAACAGTTTACAAAGTGCACCAAAACCTTGCCACGACTTAGCCACCAAATGTTGTTGTGAAGTGGAATATTGTTATAAGCACTGTCCATCTCTTATAGCAGCGCTTGAAACTGTCTGTGAGCCAAAGCAGACCGAGCAACAAGGAAGTTCACAATTCGCACCACTGTATTCATCACATTATTAAGCTCTGAATTAGAAATTTTAGCACACAGGTTTTCTTGATGGATGATACAGTGAAATTTGACTATCAGGTGACCAATTTGATCTTTAAGTAACTTTACAAATCCCTTCTGTTTTCCGACTATGGCAGGGGCACCATCTGTTGTCACACAAAATATTTTTCTGATGTCAACTCCTTGTTTTTCAAAATGGTTTACAAAATTTTCCACTATATCTTCCCCCTTTGTTGTGCCATGCAGGGATTTTAGGCAACAAAGCTCATCTTGGATTTCATTGGAAGCACAATATCTTGCAACAACTGCTAAAGTGTGAAACGTCATTTATATCCACGTTCTCATCAACTGCAATGCTAAACGTTGCTGTGTCTTTTAATGCAGTCTGCTTTTTGTTAATGTTTTCTGCCATTTCACTTATGTGTCTCAACTGTTCTGGCAGAGACAGGCAGTTCTTTTATTCTAGATATGATCATATCTTTATTTGGTACATCATTGAACAAAACCTCTGAGCTGCTGAGAAAAACTGTTTATATATTTCCCATCTGTAAATGGCTTTCCGTTTTTTGCAATGCACCATGCAATCTTGTAACTTCCTTATGTGGCTTGATTTTTACTTACACTTAAGCATTTAAAAACACTGCTTTGCTTCTCATACCTTGCTACCGTCTTTTTGATTGATTCAGTCTTGTCTGCTTTGTCAAGAAAGGTTTTCTCATGCTTCGTTTGAAAATGTCGTCAAACACTTGATGTGCAACAAACAACACTTTCAAAACAGAAAGCACAAACAGCGTAGTCCTTTTAAATAAATCCAAATGTGTCTGTCCAAGAACACTGAAATGAACGGACATCTAACTTTGCTTTCTTAGGAGCTAACATTTTGTCAAATGTACCCCTCAACTTACAGTGGGGAAAAAAAATTGTGACAGATGGCACGCACAATGTCAAATGCAGTGCGCCGTTCCAAGTGGTGTGATAGTGATGTATGTAGCAAATCAGGACTTAAAAATATCCCAGTACAGTGGACCTGGATCAATTTTAAGGTAGGGGTGCTGAGCTGTACCCCCTCTTGCCCCTGTCTGCACCCCTCACTGCCCTGGGTTGGGGCCAGTGGGCCACCCCGGGGTGAGGCCAGGAGTAGAGCCCAAGGCCGGCAGCGGAGCCCCCGGACTGGTGGCCGGAACCTGGGGCCAGCAGCGGGCTGAGTTGGGCTAGTGGACGGAACCCTGTCTGGCAGGGGGCTGGCGGCCGGTACCCCAGGCCAGCAGCAGAGCCCCGAGGCCGGCGGCCAGGACCCAGGCAGTGTGAGTGCCACTGAAAATCAGCTTGCTTGCCGCCTTTGGCACACATGCCATAGGTTACCTACCCCGGTCTACTGTTTACTACTGCAGAGTTTCTCTTGGCATTTATCTTTTTAGTACCCACAGAATATTTTCTAAAATGTTGAGGTATGTGTTTGCAATTTTATATAATTCCAACTACAGTGTAGAGCTTGATCTGGCTAATAAATATACACCCGACTAACTCTACTCATGTGAGTAGTTCCAGGAGCAGACCCATTAATGCATGACTCTTCTTATCCATATACGTTATTAACATCTTAATTTTTAATAAATCTTTGGGGGAAATACTATTTGCCAAAGTAAATTTGGCAAACTCATTAAAGGCTTATTGACAATCTTTATGTCCTGAAGAATTAGGAATGCTGAGCTTAAAGGAAAAACAAGCTGCTGTCATGACAACAGAGAAAATATATTTTAGGGCCTACTCCAGCTCTGCAGTCTAGTGCACTACTGCTGTTGCCCATTTGTATTAAAATCTAAAGACTGCTGCTTCTCAAGGTCAGAGAGCTACAGACCAGAAGCTGTTACCCTTTTTGTAAGTTAATCAATGTGCTGACCTGAAAGCTGAGGTTATGAGAATGATCTCTGAGTGAGAGCTGCAGTACCAGGACTTACTTTACACAAGTGTGTGTATTTTGAACTGTAGTGCTAATTTTCCAGTGGAAGAGAATTGTCCATTAGAGAAATGAATTCCTGAAAGCCTCTTGTGTTATCACTTGGAAACTCTGACTGAGCTGAGCAAGAAAAAGAAAACTTGTCATAGGAAAATAGTAGAACAACTTCTGTGCACACTTAAAGATTCCAGAGGCTCCTGTAATGCCATTTTCTTGTCACCTTTATGAAATTCCTAGTTCTGCAATATGTCAAAAACAAAAAGATGTCCAACATGAGGTTCTGAAGTGGAAAACAAATTTTGTTTCTGTAACAATAACAAGAAAGAAAGAGCCAAAACAGAACATGTGCTTGGTAATACTGTAATAATGGTAAAAATGTTTGTGGTTATTTATTTTTTAATCACAGATCAAAAATAATTTGTCCATTGTAAATTATATAAATATAGCCAGTGTTGAAGTTTTAATCAAATTACTCATACAGTAATATATACTGAACCCTGGTTACTTATCTGATCCAGAAAGAAATGGTGTTGGAAAGGCATTGAATTTCCTCTACTCATGCTGCCATATACACAACTTCTGGTGGCATTAATAGTCCCTGAAGTACAGCTTTAAGAGGAGAATTTTGCCCTAACTTTGTAAAGACTGTGCCACTCTCTGCCTTGGATACGTATACACACAACTCCCTTTGACTAAGTGGCAGAATTTAGCTCTTTCGTTAGAAAGGTGAATTTCTTGCTATGCAGTTGTCGATTAGAAAAAAAAAATATTAATGTTTACTAATACATTTTTTAGTAGCAACAATTCTAAAATCTGCATGCTAATCAACACTATAGTAAACTATCAGCTATTGTTTCTAATGCTTCTGGTTTTACAGTTCAGCCTTATTTTTGTCATTTAAACTTTGATTGCTGTTAGATGTTTCTCTTTTTGACACAGTTATTGTACTTGTAAGTAGCAAGGAGTAATCACTGGGAAATTCTGTATGGCTCTCCCCAAACAAAGAACAATTACTTATTTTTCAATTTGTAATGTATTTAACACCTTTTCTATCTTCATAAATCAGAGACACTCAAGAATCTTTGAGAAAAGGCATATTTGCATTCAGATTATTTATTACATATAGACAATATAAAAATATGGGGAAAATGTAAAAGAACCATATGTATCTTTAAATATTAATCATGTAAAACCATATCAAACAAATGCATTTACACCATTATGTACTGTATATATTTAAAAAAAACCCACGACAACGTTGTATAGAATAGTTTCATTCAATGTCCTCTTTTCCCCCTCTCAAGAATTGGAATTTCATCCAAACTCTAAAGGTTAAGTTATCAATAGAACTCAAAGGGTGTTTTGTTTCCATTTGTATAACTAGTTTAATGTTTTTAAGTCCAAGGCATATACTAACAATGGAATCAGTCAATTACAGGGAGGCTTAGCAAGACATTCTTAAAGTTCTCTTTACAGTAGCATTCACTGTTGAAACTAATTCAGGAAAAAGAGCAACTCTTCAGTGAAGAAATTATTTTAATTAGTAGTTCACATAGGATAATAAATATTCAAATATTTCTGTAATGTTCCAGCTTCAGGATTAGTAATTATAATGAACGTGCAACAGGAAAACAGGAACTGTGGCTCAATCAATTAAATACAAATAATTACATTGTGTCCCCTTGTTACAGCTTCATGAAATTTTCATGAAACATTAACAGTGCTCGCAAAGGCAAGTGACACGAATTTTATTAGACAAGTCTGCAGGCTAACATACTGTATACAATCATTTGAACCCACAATAATGTCATCTTCTGGTGGAAAGTGGAAATGAATAGTTGAGCTATTGAATGATGGTAGTAGGCATAATCCTGATTACTGAAGTTGAAAGAAGAAGAGATTGAGACATACTGATCTTGTGCTTCTCGTGGTCTCACAAAGGACAAAATCTCATTCATTCCAGTTGCTGAAATTAACTTGTATAAATCAGATCACAAGCATATAGATTTAAACTCTTCATTTTATCAGGTAATCTCTCTCCATATATCCTCCTGTAAAATGCTGTTAGTATACTTTGGTTTTGAGTAGCACAAGGTGTTGTTGCTTTCCTGATTTACAGTGAGTGGTTAGTATCAGGAGATAAGTAACATGCTAAAGTCAGAAAATAAGATTTAACAGCTGTTTTCATTGCCTGGTGCTCCATTCTAACCAGTTGTTTCAAGGTTATTGAGAAGACCCACCCATAGTGCTTTGTAACAGCTGTATACATGGGCTAAGGGAAACTCATTTATTGTGAGTGCCAACAAGTATTTTGAGACTGCACTAAGAATAGACACAATCTGTTACATTTAGGAGGTAGGAGTTTTAAGGTATAATTGGAAAAAGCTTATTTTTTTAAACTCATGAAGTAAAATGTCCTTTCACTCCTGAAAAATGTTTCAGATATCGAAGATAAAACTTGTTTGTAGATTTCCATTATTCCACCTGTAGTAAATTAACTAGATTGTTTCTTTTTTTGTTTGTTTTCAAATTGTCGTGACCACAACTGAACTTGAAATGAAGCATGCACTGCCCTGCAAACCTAAACTCACCCATTTATTCTGTGTAACATCCACCGACAGATTACCTGTTGTTTCAGGAATTTAATTATAGAAAACGGGAACACTGTTTGCAAAATTATGGGCAGCCCCTTTGTTAGGGGTGAACTGTGCTCAGTAAGGACCAGGGATGCAATGAGTGGCACCCTTGTGCTCTCACAGTTCCAGGGCCACTGTAAATTAGTGCACCCTCAGAGCTATTCTGTTTTACAGCAGCCTACACCCCCCCAAGGTCTCTTTCAGCTGGCAAAAGATCAGCAAGAAACAGCAGTGTTATGGCCAACCCCCTGTGCCAGGAGCAAGGTGTCACACAGAAGCTGCTGCAGGGTTCCTACAGCATAACAGGATTGCACTATGCAGGAAGAATCTTCCAGTGACCAGGTTTGCCAAGCTTATGGCTACTCTATGCCAGTGGGATGGCGCAAAGAGGTTGCAGCGTAACCCTGGATCAGCACTAATATGTGAAAACATTCTGTAAATTTATCCATGTCAATCCTAACGTAATGTATTGAAGTCTAATCTGTCCTATGCAGCACTGATCACTGTGGTGTCAGAACATGATGTTGGATAATTTTCCACAGAGACTATCATTATTTTTCACCTGTCATCTGTGGGTAGGTGGAGCAGCCTAAAATAACTGAACATTGCAGTTGTGTATATTGAAAAAGTCATAAAACTCTCTTCTTTGGAATATCTGAAGTAAAATCAGGCCTATGATATTTCCTTTAAATGATGCAGAAAAAAAGAATGGTTGTAGAAAAACATTTATTCTGCTGACCTGACAAATTTCCATAATATGATACAGATAAAAAATGTTATAGTGGAAATTTGTTATAAAGAATAGGGTCATGGAAAACTGTTTTTCTCTCCTCCCCATTTATTTCTTGAAAAAGACTCTAATGGCTTATTGCATATACATAAGATTGTCTATGTTACAGCCCTGCTCTTTTAGCTTTTGGTAATATCCCATTGGCTGGGCATCTGTGGGTAGGATGTTCCACTCCCATCTAATTATCTGAAGTAGAGTGTGTGAGATGCTCCCTTGATTCCAAAATATTAAGCTTCCTCTAGAGCTATGACACAGTTTTCCTCCTCATTTGGGGCCTCCTTTAAACTGACAATCTTTTCTAATTCGCAAGTCACTATTGTGATTACACCTCACTTCCACTGAGGAAAACGGGAGTTGAATTCCATGGGTATTGCCAAGGGCAGAGTGTGGACTGTAGTCTCTGTAAATGTGGCTTGATTGTTATTACTGGCTGGACAAAGCTGCACTGGTATAAGTAAGCCCTGCTTTGCAATGGTGTACCACATCTATTCTAAGGGTCTGCAAGGTTGTTAACTGCACCTCTACCTCAATAGAATGCTGTCCTTGGGAGCCAAAAAATCTTACCGCATTACAGGTGAAACCGTGTTATTTTGAACTTGCTTTGTTCCTCTGGAGTGCGTAGCCCTGCCCCCTGGAGTGCTGCTTTACCGCGTTATATCAAAATTTGTGTTATATCGCGTGGCGTTAGATTGAGGTAGCTGTGTATGTGAATTTCCTTAATGTAAATAGGACATACATTCTAAATTATAATTTTGTTAAAAGCAAATTTTACTTCTGGTCCCAACACAATTGAGGGAATACCAAACGGATTCACAGACTCAGAAGACCTAAGGGTATGTCTTCATTGCAGTTGGAGGTGTGATTGCAGCATGTGTAGGCTAGCTTTAATCTAGATAGCATGAGTACCAATAGCAGTGAAGCTGCAACAGCAGGGACTTCAGTGTAGCCACTCAGTGCACCCAGGGTCCCCAGTGGGCTTGTACAGCCTTTGCTGCTGTGACTTCACTGATATTTGTACCCAGTCTAGCCAGATTAAAGCTAGCTCAAGTATGCCTACGCATATGGCAATCACCTCACTACCGTTAGAATGTAGACATAAGGTAAGGACCTACGATCTAATCTCCTCTCAATGTGTGAGAATGCATTCTTCCAATTAACACTAGACCTTAATTGTATGGAGGCCAGAGGGAAAACTGGCTGTTGACAAAATTATGATTCTGAATTTAGGTATGGTAATGAGACAGTCAAGGCAAATGTATAGATGCTGTGGTCTACCTTTAGTTATTCCGTGAAACCTCATTTTCTTCAGTGGAATTGCTAGAACCCTGCTGCCTCCCCCCCCATGCTGGAATGCTCCCTCCCCTCCCCTGCTCTGCCTCCGTGGCTGGTGGGGGGGGTGGGGGGACTGGCATCTATGCTCACCCTCTCACTGGTGTTCCCAACCCTCCAGGACTGGCCTGGAGTCTCCAGGAATTAAAGATTGATCTTTAATTAAAGATTATGTCATTTGATGAAATCTCCAGGAATTCATCCAATCAAAATTGGCAACTTCTGTGTTCTGCCATGCCTCATCCCACCTTTTTTTGACAAAAGTGGGCATTTATCCTGTTTGCTCTTGCCAACTGATCAAGTCAACAAGAGCAAATGGGACAAATGCCTCCTTTAGAAAAAAAAAATTTGGGACAGCTGCGACAGAGCTTAAAAAGGGGACTGTCCCGGCCAAAATGGGATGTATGGTCACCCTATTTCCTAATGAAAACCACCTATTTCCTCATGAAAACCAAAAAAGATCTTAATCTCTTCAGGGTAGTGACTGCTGTTGTCTAATTTATTTGGAAAGTGCCCCCCACATTGTGGGAACTACTAGAGTCTAATTAATGAATAACAGTAATATCAGTGGCTCCAGTGAGTATTGTTGGGATATGTTACACTAGTCACTGTGTCATGGTATTCCAGCAGTAACCAAAAAATTGTCATTATAAGGTGATCTCGCTGCAATTTTACTTTGCAATCTGAACTCAGGAGTTGGCCAGAAATTTCCAGGCCTCAAAAGTGGGGGATGGGAGTACAAAAGGAAGCCAAATTTGACAGAGAAAACTTTGTTTCCTCCTACACCTACTGAATCGTGTCCTGCTCCCGTTCTGCACATGGAATGACCATACAGATCTGGGAGTGTCTCTGCACATGCAGTATGGATGATATGTTCTTAAGGCCCTGTGTGGTGGTTCAGTTAGCAAATTCAAACTATTTGAAGTGGAGATGTAATTAACATGCTGCATTTTTTCAGTCATTAAAAGACATTTATAAAGAGGGATTCTCACAAGTGTGATTCCCTTTAATGCTGAAATGGAATAAAAAGCCCCACTGAGAATGTACTTTTCTTAATAATGACAATCAAAAATATTTTCAGTTTAATCTGTTTTACTGAACACAATAAATCCCCTACCCTGTCTGAATTAGGAAGATGACAGCAATAATTGAAGCGCAGCCATGAGTCTCCAGCACTGACAGGTGTTGGATATAAGATGTCCTTGGTAGTGCTGTGAAGCAGTGATACACACTGCTGAAGAGTGATAAGCTACATTTGATCCGGTGAGGGAGAATGTTACTAGCTAATCTGGAAACCCCCACCCAGATCTCCCACTAGTTTTAACAGCTGCCATCGGTTGCAGTGAAATATTGCTTAATTATAGAATTTTCCTTGATCCTCTTTATCCCCTTTAGAGATTTTTGGCCCCACCCTTGCTCAAACTAACCACATTCAGGCAAGGCATTCATGGTAGTATTATAGTGGTGCCATTTATGCCACTGTAGTTAGGGAACTGTTTGTGTTCCCATGCTGAGCCATGCCAATAAATGTCGTTGCTGTGGGCTAAAACCATGTTTTTTTAATCTACTTGTGAGTTTCAAAATTTCTTTTTAAATGATATTTTATTTTTCTATACATAGTTACATGGGTCCAGTCTTTCTCTCACTGAAGTCTTTTGGGAGTTTTGCAGAGAATAGACAGGCCATGAGAGAGCGTTAGAGGAGAAAAACTGAAATCCAAGTTCTTCCTTAAGGAAAGAAGGGCTATTTTACACATGCAGTAACTCTTTCATCCAAAATGTTGCATATGGACAGACTATTACTCACATTTACTCCTATTAACTGTAAAGAACCAAAAGCATACTCCTGAATTCACTTCACTTGTTTGTTCCAGGGGTGAGTTTGATCCCATAATTTATTGCGGATTCATTACTGTCTAATAATTACCAATGGAGATTGTTCTAACCAACTCTTGACTCCATAAACGCTTTTGTAGAATACTAGTGTTTCCCATACCGCAATAAAAAAGCTCCCATTCCTTCAGAAAACCATACTGGAGTCACAGTACATATTCAAATTACAGCACATTAAGATGGAAAATTAAAAAAAACATAAAGACACCCAAACTCTTATAAGAGGGACATTTTCTGAATTAAGGCTGAAAGGCCTTCACCAGCCCCTTACACATCTTTGAACGTGGTACAAATAGTAAATCATTACCATCATTAATTCAGTAATGTTTCTTCATATTCAGATGCATAGTGTCAAAAATCAAGGCTTAAGCAGAACTTAAGTAGTGCATAGGCTTGTTTTGGCTGCTTCTGCGTAGAGGTGAATTTTATCAGTAGGGCAAAATTGGATGTTCATGGACATACACACACAACTCCCACTGACTTCCGTGGCAACTGGCTACGTGACCATAGACACAATTTAGCTCATTGTTTTTATAACTGAGGAATTACAATTGCTGTTGATTTATCATTTTATTCCAGCATTAAAAGGAATTTTCAGTTAAATGAAGTTAACCAGTGATAATGCAAAACCAAATTCTATAAACAATTCACTCTGCTGCCGCTATTCACTAATCTTTTTCAATATCAGCTTACTTAGAAATTCCTTAAACTTAAAAATTCATGTTTCAGAAATTATTAATCCTTTATGAAATTTGTAAAATTGTAGGAAACTCTGTCTTAAGTGACACCAGCTAAAAAATTGGGCTTTTCCATTCTGACCTTTCATTTTTTTCTTTCCCTCAAATGTGATTGTACAAGAACTCAGAAAATCTCTCACAGCTCTTACCAAATAGACAGTGCCAATGATATTTCCATATAGTATAATAGTATAATGGTAGTATAAGTAAATGAGGTGGATTTAGGCCTTTTCATTTTATTTGTTTTTATTTTCCTGCTCTGTTCCCCAGACAGTTGACAACGGAACTGGAGGAGGAAGTTTTCTTACTCACAGCATCTTTGGCCCTTCTCTTGCTCGAAAGCCTAGAAAGCATAAGGGCCACACAGAGATGTAACTGCATTTATTTAAAATTGTCAAGAAAACTTACTAGCCTAGTATATCTTGCCCATAAGCTTGCCCATAACTAGGCAGAAAGAAAGACAATGATGGACACTGTAGGGCATCAGAGCAGAAGTACGTTGGCCGTAGCCTCATAAGGTCTGAAGGGAAAGGCCTGTGCAGGTTCCTTGGGAAATCATTAATCTTTACTTCCTTTATCATAGGTCTAAGAGTGATGGGAGCAGCAGCCCTTGCAGGTGCTCCTCCATTCGTTCCACTGCTGAACTGAGGCAGGGTACTAGAGCTCCTACTACAGGCCAGACAGTGTAACAGCAGCTGTTCTCACACTGCCCCTGCAGCTGCAAGACCAGTTGCATTCAGCCCATGTTTTAAGCACCCTTTCTTCCCCTAACCATATGGACTAGGAGGCCACTATTTTGAAAAAGAAAACTTAGATCCTGAAGAAGATGAAGGCATTGGTCGTAAATTCCCCCTGCCGAGTAGGATTCTGTAAGGCTGATAGAACTTACGTTTACATATGGATCAATCTTACAATCCATCGTGAAACAGTATTAAAATAATAATAAATTTGATTTTGCACTTCTATCTGTATCATTTTTCATCTCAATAGCTCAGTGCAGGTAAATATCACCATTGTACAAGTGGAGAGATTGTGGCACAAAGAAGTGAAGTGACGTGCCCAAAATCTAGAGTCCGCATATCAAAACCACAAATATATTTTTACACACTTGTTAACTTCATGTAAAAGACCAAGCAAAAAAAGTTATTTTCAACAAAGTTTTCCTTCCTTTTTTTATAAATCTGTTTATAAAGGAATCTACAAACAAACAAGCAAATGAACAAAAAATGCAGGTGCAATTACTGATTTAAAATAACTCGCATTTGGAGTGGCTTGGAAAATCAGCTTTTAAACAGTTACCTTTAGAACCACTGTACGATTGGAAAAATAACTTTAAAAATACGTATAGCCACATGGAACCTGAAAAAGCAATTGTTAAAACGCTTAACATTTAGCATAGCTCAGTGACTGGAAAAACAGCTTCTTATAAAATGGCTTTTAATGTCAAAAACTGTTTTGCAGCTGGAAAAACAGCTCTGTATGTGGAATATTTATCATATAGTGCTGGAACAGGATCTCAAGGCATTTGAAAAGCTAATATCAGTACAACAATAATTTAAAAAAATAAAACAACTTGTTGACGTGGTGTAGCAACCTATCAATAGCTTGAATAAATCAACTCTCTCACAGCTTTTTAGTAGTTAGGATAGGCTAGATTGACTAGAGCAGTGCTTCTCAAAGCCGGTCCACCGCTTGTTCAGGGAAAGCCCCTGGTGGTCCAGGCTGGTTTGTTTACCTTCCGCTTCTGCAGGTTGGGCGACTCACGTCTCTCACTGGCAGCGGTTCACCGCTCCAAGTCAATGGGGACTGCAGTAAGGGCGGCCATCACATCCCTCAGCCTGCGCTGCTTCCCGCAGCCCCCATTGGCCTGGAGCGGCAAACCGCGGCCAGTGGGAGCCGCAATTGGCCAAACCTGCGGACGCAGCAGGTAAACAAACCAGCCCAGACCGCCAAGGGCTTTCCCTGAACAAGTGGCGGACTGGCTTTGAGAAGCACTGAACTAGAGTATAGTCTGAAAAAGAAATGGGACATCTCTCTGTCCACTGAGGATGCAGAAGGTACACCGTGCTGTTTTGCAATCTATCTGAGAAGGGACCAAGGCTTAATTAACTAAGAACTGAGATTTATTCTTTAGTTATTAGCGAGATGTCCCTCCTCCCCAGTACAGCATAACTTGACATACTCCCACTAGCCTGGCCTACGAGGAGTTTATCTTGCATTAGTGTATTCAAATGAGATTTGAAAACAGATGGGGTGTTGATAAGGTAGAGATCTATAGGAAGGTTCTTTTGGGTGGAAGGAGCTGCAGAAGAGGACGTTCTCATACCCATTACTAATAGAATTGTTCAAGGAGACATAAAGAAGGCCAACACTAGATGGGCAGAGGATACAGGGACAGGAGTAAGATGAGAAAAGTACTGTGAAATGGACTGGAGCAAGTCCCTGGAGAGTTCTAAAAACATAGAAAGCTTTTTTGAACTGGATCCTGAAATAAATGGAAAGTCAGTGAAGTTGTTTGAAGACAAGAGTGATCTGGTGAAGGATACTGTTTTGTATATGAAGTATTTGGAGTGATATGAAAGAAAGCTACTCCTTTGCTAAGAAAGAGAAGAGTAGAGATTGTGGTGGTCAGTGGTGGATTTTTTAAGTGAGAGAGTGTGGGCAGGAGCACATTTTTAGAGAGCTGTGAAGGTATCAGGGGCAAAAGAATTCTACACAATAAATAACAATTATTGTAAGAGATTATGATGGGGACCAAATGATGGGAGAAGAAAGTGAGTCAAGAGAGGTAATTTTCTTGAGGTAATGGGTTATGTTAGAAATGTCTGGAGGTTTGTAGAGAAGAGACAAGAGAAAAGGGGAGGGGAAGTGAAGGAGAAAGTACTTATTGAAAGGGTTTTGGGCAGGGGGAGTTTGGAGAGAGAAGATATCAGATATTTTGAAAAAAGAAAGTAAATTTTCTGATTCATTTTCTGTGTCTTGAATTGTTTATCCAAGTAATCCTGTTCTTTTCTTCCCATTGTCTTGAAAGTTGGCTTTGTGTTCAAGCACTACACTTTGCCCGCTCACTCTCATAATTAGGATCCCACCAAATTCACGGTCCATTTTGGTCAATTTCACAGTCATGGGATTTTAAAAATAATAAGTTTCACTATTTCAGCTATTTAAATCTGAAATTTCATGGTATTGTAATTGTAGGGGTCCTGACCCAAAAAGGAGTTGTAGATGGTACTGCTATCTTTACTTCTGCGCTGCTCCTGGAGGGAGTGCTGACTTCATAGCTGAGATACTGGAGAGAGGCCGCTGTTGGCCAGGAGCCCAGCTCTGAAGGTAGAGCCACCACCAGCATCAGTGCAGAAGTAAGGATGGCATGGTATGGTATTGCCACCCTTACTTCTGCACTGCTGCTGGTGGGGCATTGCCTGCAGAGTTGGGTGCCTGGCCAACAGCCACTGCTCTCTGGCTGCCCAGCTCTGAAGGCAGCACTGAAGTAAGGGTGGCAATACCATGATCCTCCTCAAATAACTTTGTGACCTCCCTGCAACTCCCTTTTGGGTAAGGACCCCCAATTTGAGAAACACTGGTCTTCCCCTGTGAAGTCTGTATAGTATAGGGTAAAGGGACACAAAAGACCAGATTTCACAGTCTGTGACATGTTTTTCATGGCAGTGAATTTGGTAGGGCCCTACTCATAATTATTTACACTTATATTATAGTACAGCCTACAGGCCAGCCAGGCCAGAGCCTCATGATGCTAAGTGCTGTACAAACATATTGTAAATGATAGTCCCTGACCTAAAGCTCTTACAGTCTAAAGATCAGATATAACAGCTGGATGATATAGACAGGTAGATTGGAGATAGGGAAGACAGGATAACAAAAATAAGATGTGCACATCTTATTACCTTTAAGCAAATGGGTTGTCCTGTTGCCTTCAGTGGGACTACTTGCATGCTTAAATGGTTGCTGGATTGGGGCCTAAATGTACCAAAGATATTAATTTAACTAAAAGCCAAAATATGAATAGTGCACCAAAAATTTTTCTTTCATTTTCTAAACAAAATAATATAAAACTATTTAGTAAAGGAGTGGAACATCAGAAGTATGTAAATAGCAGTACAGTAGTTTTAGGAGAGCAACAACAACAAAAACTCCTAAATTGGTGTAAATTGGTTTAAGTATAAAAATAGTTATAATTTGCTTCCTCCTTGCCTCTTCAGTTGTGCAATAAAATCTATTCCCAGGTTGAGATCTGGGATGCCACATTTCTGTCTGGAGCAATATTTTTACTGTTCTGTTACAAAACCCTGAAAATAAGACATCTAATGGAAACACTGACAAGGCCACTAACCACAGCGATACTTGCAGGTGCCACTATAATAAATGGATAAGGAAATCATATTATTTCTCTCTCCCTGTGACATTATATACTCTATGTCAGCTGAAATATTGATTTGCTGTTGACATTCACTTAATAAAATTAAATATTGCTTTTTCATATGATTCGGTGAATCCTTTCCTAGCACTGTTATTATATAATATGGTAGTTAAGTAGTGAAACCTTAAAGCAAATTAGATTAGAAAAAGAAAAAGGATTGGATAGACTTTCTTCTTTTTCTTATTAGAAATACACATGTGCATGCAAGGGCACACACTAACACAGAAAATTCTGTATAGCATTTGCTCAGCACCTGGTGAGGTGAGAGCCTTTGGACATCCTTTTGGGTAGGGAGTGTCCAAAGATCTAGCAGCAGGCCAGAACTTGTCTTGCAAAAGGAAACAACAGCTAGGAAGGTAATAATATAGGTTTCCTCCTGATCTGTACCCTAAATTGAAGTACTCTATAATAGAAGACAGTTGCTGAAATGCCGGTAAATGAGAGGACTTCATACACATAAAAATAAACAAAACCAAACATCTCAACCTTGGGCTCAATCTTTAGAGATGGAGGCTTGCCTGAGTCTCAATCACAGTAAAGTGCCTTTACACCACTCTGGCGATGTAAAGGGACTTTAAATAGGATTGCCAGGTGTCCAGTTTTTAACTGGAACACCCGGTCGAAAAGAGATCCTGGCAGCTCCGGTCAGCACCACTGACTTTACCGTTAAAAGTCTGGGTGGCGTGGGACTGGCAGGCTCCCTACCTGGCTCTGTGTGACTCCTTGGAAGTTGCAACATGTCTCTCCGAGTCCTAGGCAGAAGCACAGGCAGGGGGGCTCCGCACGCATTGTCCCCGCCCTGATTGCCAGCTCCGCAGTTCTCATTGGCCAGGAACTGCAGTCAATGGGAGCTGCCGGGGAAGCTCCTGTGGATGGGAGCAGCGAGTGCAGAGCTGCCTGGCCATGCTTTTGCCTAGGAGTTGGAGAGACACATTACTGCTTCCGGGAGCCGTCTGAGGTCAGCGCCACCTGGAGCCCGCACCCCCTCCCGCACCCCTGCCCCAGCTCTGAGGCTCCTCCCACACTCTGAACCCTTTATTTATGACCCCACCCTGGAGCCCATACCCCTTGCTCACCCCAACGCACTGTCCCAGCTCTGAGCTCCCTTCTTCACCCACACCCAAACCCCTTAACTAACAACAAGAAATAAGTTATAAATTGAACAGTGCTGTGTAATTCTATCCTGGCAGTATTCTGTCTCTGTCCCTGCAACTAGTTCCTATCTCTGAGGCCAAGTCTATACTGGGATTTTAGGAAACAAATCCCACTAGTGCTATCTCATGTTCTGCCATACCAGTGGGAACCCTACTGGACAGGTTTAACTGCTGTTGTAGAAATATCGAAAGCTGCTGGTGTCTTATCTTTATATAGGCTTCCCGTCCCCATTGTTAGTGGTGGGAATTTTTTTCTAAAACTCCCTAGTCAGTCCTGAGTGTGACAGAGTCTGTGAGAATTCATGAGAAGTGTGGCACTGGGGAGTGTCCTGCAGGACAGTCAGGGAACTTTAAATGCTCTGCTGAAGCTTAACCCCTTATAGCACTCAAGAATCTGAACACTCTCAATATTAGTGCCTCACAGGATCAGGCCTACAGCTTAGGTTTAGACAATAACTAGGGTGAAGAACATTTAAATTAGTACTTGATTTCTGCTGGTCATATGCATATACTTTGGTCATGCAAAGCGCGAGCCTTGACTGAATGTAGGCCTTCTGAATGTGAGGTGTAACGCACCTTGATCTTGAGAAAATACTTGATGAGCTTGCTTCTGACATTAACAGTTACTTAAAACAATGTCACTTAGAAAGCAGGAAAATGGTGATTAAAATGTATCATTCATAACAATCTGCCAAAAGTAGCAGCTATCACTCTGGGGAGGAAAGAGCTGTTACCTTATTGCATGAAAGAGTGGTTTATTTCAGAGCACGTTGGAGGTCACTGGCTGGGCAGTAAATGGAAACTCTTAGCGCAGATATTTGCCGTATGTCTGTTCTGTGCAAATAAATTGTTTTCTAAAATAAGCTCCTGAAACACTAACATATTGAAGGCAGTTCCATTACACTCTAACTCCCTGATGTACTCGTACTCCTTCGTTACTGGAGCCTTCATACTAGGGGTCATTGAACTTCTGTGTGGCTTGGATCTGGCTGTAATTTTACCAGAAATTGCAGTGTAGCTCAGTGAATGAGATCACTAGACCACACTGTTGTGGCCCAAGGTCAGCTTTTTAAATTAAAAAACAAAACAAAAAACTATCCATTTATATAAAACTCTGCCCACCACATGGTACAATACTAAAGCACTTGCAATTACTCTGAATTGAGAAAAGACGTCTTTTCCCCCCTCTTCCTTTCTTTCAGGGAACAGGAAGGAAAAAAATGTTGGGCAATGACTTGGCTCTGCTTACAGAGATGTAAACAGATTTCCCAATGTTTAATAATGGTTGTATAGCCGGAAGTGGATGACTGTTCTCTAGCACAATGTGAGCTGTCACCCTGTGAAGAGCAGTAAATGAGTCAGAACATGTGGGTTGTTGATGTTGATGAGTCATCAGCTTCTCGCTTGCCTTAAAGCAGATTTACTTTGATGTGGCTCACACACAAAATCCACTCTTTTCGTCCCTGTGACAAACCTTTGGTAAAGAAGCCTATACGATTACTATAGTGATAGCCAAATTGTAAACTTGTATTATTTGATGTGACAGCAGACTTGCAAAATAATAGATTTCAGATTAGTTCATCCCTCCTCCTCTCCCCTTCGTCTTTTTCGATGACTAGGTTTGAATCTCATGGGGCTGGAAAAAAAAAAATCCATGAAATAGAAACCAGTGAGGTCAATTTATCATTAGAGTGGGTAATGGCAAAAGGAGTACTAACAGACTTTTCATGCTGGTGCTTGCTAATTTAAACTAACTGATCCCTCTTGGCAAGGCAGCAGTGGAACTCAGGGATTAGGGCCTAACAGTTTGAAAATATGATACATAAATTAGCTCAAAATTCTAAAGAACTTTAACATTTTCAAGTGGGAAGCCCAGACTCAGATAGGAAACTTGTCACAAAGCACTAGGAGTTAGAGATGGAACAGAATCATAAAAATCTTTATTAAAAATAGAAAAGGACTTTTGCTTTACCATGTTACAAAGATGGGACAGCCACTAAGATCCCAGAGTTCATGGGCATAGAGCTCATGTTTGAAGTCATGAATGGTAAAGCTCCCTTTGATGTCAGGGAGAGGAGTGTTAGCCCACAGCTGAGCATTTTTGAAAATCCTACCCTTGCATTTTGTCTTTTCTGTCTACTTATATGGCCTGCATCACTGTAATATGTGAGTGCCTCACAGTAATTTCAAAATAGAAATAACTTCTATTGATGAGAGAGACAAGCTTTTGAGTGGCTTGTCTCTCTCACCAACAGAAGTGGGTCCAATGAAAGATATTACCTCACCCAGCTTGTCTCTCTAACATCCTGAGACTGACATGGTTACAACTACACTGCTGAAACAAGTCTTACCTCTTAAGCCTTGTCTACCCAAAAGAAGTTTTACATTATAACCTAAGGTCTAAATTTAAACCAATATAGTTATGTTCCAGTATAAGTATCTGCAAAGGTGCTTTATCTGTATAACCATATGGGTTTAACAGGTAAAACTTTCCCACATCCCTCGGCCCGCGCCACTTCCTGCAGCCCCCATTGGCCTGGAGTGGTGAACTGCAGCCAGTGGGAGCCGCGATTGGCCGAACCTGTGCACGCGGCAGGTAAACAAACCAGCCCAGCCTGCCAGGGGCTTTCCCTGAACAAGAGGCGGACCAACTTTGAGAACCACTGTCTTAATTGGTTCTGATATTGGAATGTCATGCGTTGGCTGGATTCTCCTCTAAAGGCGTGTTTGAACTTTAAACTGAACACAGGAAGCAACAAGAAAGTTTGAAACCCACTCACGAAATTCCATGTCTTGCTCATCAGCCTTTAGCATAAAAGAGATTGCTGTGAATTGAAACTTGTCAGTTCTGATAACCAACAGGTCATTGGGATTGGTATAAGGCTCACCCCATGCAGCTTTTTCAGTGTCCAACCTAGACCTTTCTGGTCCAGGTAACAAGACATTGGGCCACATTCTGATTTCAGTTACCCTGGTATAAATCCATTGATTTCAGTGGAATGGGGGGATGTATCTGCTTTTGCAAGGGCTTAGTTTGGTCTCCAGAAGGTTAACAAAAACTGTCTAGAGAGCTGTGATTTATTGTTATGTTAAAAAACAGCATTGGATATGAGTGGAAAATGAACCATCTTCCTGTTTTCATACTTGGTGCTACCTCTCTAAATGCCATATAATTTTTTTTTTATAAGATCCTTTAGAGTTGGAATCTAATTTTTAGAGTTGGTGTTAGTTTTAAATCTGTACTGGTACTAGTTTTTTTTTTCCTAACAATAATTCTTCACATCCAGTAATGTTAAATAAACAGGGTCGGTCAATCACAGTCTTTTCTTTGAATAATGGGATAAAAACCTGTCTAGTGGGCTTAGTTAAAAGTTCCAGTAGTGATCAACAATTCGTTGATCTTGAGAATCACAATATAAATACCATACTTCAGCCCCTATATTAGAAACTCTGTCTTCATGTTTTTGAACGGAATAGATATGTCTGTACACTGCTAGATTGGCACCAACACAGGCAATTCAGGGCATTTGTGGCTTTTGGCTAAGGCTATTGAGAACATTTCAAATTTACATAGAGCATTCCTGGGTTGTTTTTTTTTTCATGCAGTTGGATAGTTTTAGATCATGATCCCTACATTTTTGGATCAATTTCTCAATTCTTTGGGATGTTCAGAAGCCTTGTCACATGGCTATCATTGCTTTACTTCTCACATGTATAATTAAGGCACAGATTAGTGTTGTCCATGTAAACAGGATAAAGTTTTTGAACAATACCAGTGTTAGTTGAACTACAGTTTTGTGACTAGCTGCTTTGCATGGCAATCTGCAGAATATTTTTATCATCAGTTTTTGTAAGTCTTTTTATCTGAGAAGGGTTTTATTGCAGTGACATGGCTTGTTTGATTAAATTTGTTTTACATCTTTAACTTACAGTTAGTAAAGACAAAATGTGCAGATTGTGCTGATTTTTGTGTAAGATTGCAATAATACTTTCTAGAAATATTTTAGGTTAAAAATGATTCTTTGTTTATTTATATCAGATGTTGTTTGGTTTCTTCATGTTTTGTGCTGTTTTAATCCTGACTGTACTAATAGCTAAGAAAAGGCACAAAGTTCACAGGAAGCAAATGGCAGAGCTGTTCCTTGTAATCCCTTGTAGGCAGGGCATCTTCAGTGGGCATATTTTAAATAACAGGAAATGAGCGGAGAATTGGCTCATGATACAAAGAGGGGGAAAAGACCTTTACAGAACAGCAATTCATTTCATCCTAATTTGGTGATCAGAAATCAAATGCTCTGACAGACAAATATGACAAATGTTTCCAAAAGAACAGCTATCACTTGACCATGGCATTTATAGTATATCACAGATAGTACTAGGATAGATATATTAATAAAAACAAAGAGTTTCAATTCCATTGTTTTGTTAAACTAAAAAATACATTTACCTGTAAGGATATATTGTCTCATCCTAAGCGCTGTAACATTGGAGCTTGGTCCCCATGCGCAAGGTCTGAAATAGTCCAGGGCATTCTGCAAGGCCAGTCTATTTACCCAGGCTTTGAGAAGAGGAGAGGCATGATAAAGCCTGGTATTTACGGATGAAGTGGAGTACAGTTTGGGTTTGACTTTATTTCTTCTTGCTGATTTTCCTGTGTGGGGTGGGTAGAAATTGCTGGCATATTTAATAGTCATTTATTGTTTATATAATGATGCTTTTAAAGTTTGTACAAATTACTAAGAGCTTGGGATAGGTACCTTTGTTATACACATGAATCAAAAGAAGTAAAATAAACATATAAATTGCAAATATTAATATCTTCAATACTGACTCAAGTATTGCAACCCTGTATGTGATCACTGCTTCTGGTCTGAATGAGAAAAAAGTAATCATGTGTACTTAGTGCCTGTTGCTTGCAGGAAATCATTGAAATGCAAGAACGCTAATTCTGAAAGGAACTTTGATACGAGAGGAGGATTTTAAAGCTAGACATTTTAGTATTCTTATGTGTTTTTCTTTTTGTTAAGAGCTCTTCCTGTTGTACATAATTGGCAGTTGCAGTTTAAGGTTTCTGTTTTGTAGTAAGAATCACAGGCACGTTCTGACAAGTTATGGGTTACCTAATACAACTGGCTTCATAAATACTTTAACTTGTGCATCAAGTTCTTCTAAAGGAATGTATGCTTCCAGTTTATAAAGCTGTATCTGCCTTTGAAAGTCACTTAGAAGGAAAATTTAATCTGGCTTAATTTTTTTATCTTGACTACATTTTAAAGGATTGTAAAAGAACTTTAAAGTGAAGAATCTATTCTGACATAAGATTAATTAAGATAGTATTTCAGTAATTTCTAAAGATTATGTTTTAATACATGCTTATCCCTACTTGGGTAATACATTTTCCCCCTATATGTTTGTTAGAAATCCCAAATGCACAACCCTGATTAAATTTAATCTTTTTACTTGAATTTAGTGCTCCAGTTCACACAGAATGGTGGGCCTTTAAATAGAATTAACAGTTGCTATAATTACCCCCCACCCTATTTAAAAGTAAATTGGACTATACACTGACTAGAGAACATTGCCAAATTTATTTTTATAACTGCATTTTTCATATAAACCATTTCTAACACGTTAGAATTGGAGGTAGACTTGAAAGAGATCATTTCACAGAACCGGCTACAATTATTCTTATACTGACAGAAAGGGAAAGTGAAGTAGAATACAAGGAAAAAGCTGAAATGTTAATAGTGGTAAAGGCTTGCATGGAGGGCAAGATGGAAAGATGAAATAATGGAGGAAGGGAAACATGAGTGAGGTGTATTGCTATAGCCTGTGATCAGCTAAGGAGAAAGTATTAAGGCGAGGCTTGAAAGGATGTGACTCAGGTGTGTGATCTACAGTTGTGGAGACTTGGAGGGAGTAGGTTAAATGTGAAATGAAAAGTAAAAACAAACAAGCAAACAATTATCAAAGGTATAAAGATAGCCTCAAAACTACTTGTTTGTTTTGCTAAGGATTTTTTCTGCTTGGGGTTTATATTATTTCTGGCAATAAGCAAACCTGACTTTAGAGCTTTTGGAGGAGTGGGATGGTACCATCACAGTAGGCTGTTGTGACGTTGGCAAACTAGGTGCTAGCTAATGCCATGGCTCCTTAGGCCTCACTGAACACGGACAGTTACATAGCTGGAAACCAGTGTGGCTCATCTATGTGTTAGTATTGTTAAAGAAGATATCAGAGTTTTAAGAATGTGTTTGGTGTTTCGATTTTAATGAAATGCTTGTAGGATGCTCCATGTATTAATCTTACATATAACACCTGTACCCCATGTTATAAGCTAATATTGTCTGTAACTAAAAAAGTATTTGCCCTAAAGCTCTCCACAGTCAGGAGAGAAGCATTACCAACTGTGAAATACTAGCTTACCATGACAGGTGTCACCTCCTCTCCAACAAAAGAGGGCCCATAGACACCAGACAAGCCATTGTGGAACATCAGTGGACTAAAGACTTAGCTGATTGCTACTTCCACACCTATGAAGAGGAGATGTCCACAGATCCTCCCATCAGCTTGAGCTCTGGGGGAAGGGAATAAAAATCCCTGCCAAGAAGAAATTGTTATCCTTTGGACTTCAGGAGAGGGCAAGACTTCTAAACATAAGCAAGGGATCCCCAACTATTTAGCTTGGTTTAGCCCTAAAGGACATAGAGAGCTTGCACATTACAGCAGCTTCTATTACTTTTAAAACCTAAGCCTGTAATTAATGCATGTGTGTGTTTACCTGCTTTAAGCTTGTAAATAACTCTATTTCTTTTTTTAGTTAATAAATCTTTAGATAGTTTATTATAGGATTGGTTACAAGCATTGACTTTGGTATGAGATCTCACATACAATTGATCCAGAATAGGTGACTGGTCCTTTGGGACTGGAAGTAACCTGAATGATGATGTGCTTTTTAGTGCAAGGGGCCATCTATAACAAAAACAAGCTTGCCTGGGTGGCAAGATAGACCGGACCAAGGGGACTGCTGTGACTCCATGTTAAGGCTGTTACAGTGCTTGAGGAGTTCACACCTGATACTTGGTTGGTGAAATCTAAGTATAGAACTCACACCCAGTTTGGGGTTTGTGCCTTGATTTGTAACAGTCTGTCCTGAGTTTGGCAGTCTTGTTTGTGAGCCACTCCAGATAGCTTGACAGCTGTAACCTGATTGCAGCTCTCCCAGAGAGGAAGAGGCATCTGGAGTCTTAAGATGAGGGGTGGAGACTGTGATAACAGGAAGGTGGTGACAATTGGTCCGGAATAGAGTCCAGTGAAGATACCAGTGATGGGTTCTTTATACAGGGCATGGGGCACCCCCCTTCCCGTAAATATGCAAAAACACACACAGATAAGTGTGTGTGTGTATGAATTGTGAACCCAGCAAATCTACAGCAATCTTTTACCAATTTGCTGTGTTACCAGTTCATATTTAGTAACAGTGTCAGGACATTCTTCTCCACCGCTTCTGAGACATCTGTGCAGACTATGCACTCAAGATTTGAAATGAGGCAAGCCACAAGGATTTTGAGTGGGGCTGGAGTGCTGGATTTACCACTCAGGCCACAGACTGAAGTGATTGTAGAGCACTCTAAAGTGTTATAACAGGTTGAAGAATATTTAGATAAATTAGATCTATTCAGGTCATCAGGCCCTGATGAAGTTCATCCTAGGGTAGTGAAGGAACTAGCTGAAGCAGTCCCGGAACCAAGAGCTCACAGAGGATGGGTGAGTTCCCAGAGGATTGGAGAAGGGCGAACATAGTTCCTGTCCTTAAAAACAAGAACAAAGAGAGCCTAGAGAATTATAGACCAGCCTAACTTCAGTACCTGGAAAGATACTGGAACAAATTATTAAACAGTGTGTAAGCACCTACAGGATAAAAAAATTATAAGGATTAGCCAGCGTGGTTTTGGCAAGAACACATAATGCAAAACGAATCTAATTTCCTTCTTTGACAGGGTTATTGGCCTAGTGGGTAGGCGGTAAGCAATAGCATGATACATCTTGATTTTAGTAAGGCTTTATACACAGTCCCACATGACATTCTTATAAGCAAACTAAGAAAGTGGTCTAGATCAAGTTACTATAAGATGGGTGCACAAGTGGGTGAATGACAATACTCAAAGAATAGTTATAAATGGTCAATCACTGTCAGACTGGGAAAGGCATATTGGTATCCTGCCTGGGTCGGTCCTGGGTCTGGTATTTTTCAGTATTTTCATTAATGACTTGGATAATGGAGTGGGGTATGGGTCTAAAATTTGCAGATGACATGAAGCTGGGAGGGGTTGCAAGCACTTTGGAGGACAGGATGAGAATTCAAAATGACCTTGACAAATCAAGAATTGGTCTGAAATTGACAAGATGAAATTCAATAAAGATACATGCAAGTATATTTAGGAAGGAAAAATCAAATGCACAACTACAAAATGGGAAATAACTGGTTAAGTGGTTGTTCTGCTGAAAAGGATCTGGGGATTATAGTGGATCACAAATTGCATATGAGTCAACAATGTGGTGCAGTTGCAAAAAATGCTAGTGTCATTCTGGTGTGTATTAACAGGAGTGTCGTGTGAAAGACACGGAAGGCAACTGTCCTATTGGCGCTGGTGAGGTCTCAGCTGGAATACCGTGTCCAATTCTGGGTGCCACATTTTAGAAAAAATGTGGATAAATTGAAGAGAGTTCAGAGGAGAGCAACAAAAATGATAAAAGGGTTAGAAAACCTGACTTACGAGGAAAGGTTAAAAAGTTGAGCATGTTTAGTCTTAAGAAAAGAAGACTGAGGGTGGACCTGATGAGTAAGGTTGCGAGTCTTTCATGGAGATCACAGAAGTCAGGGATTCCATGACTTTCCAGAATATCCATGGCTTCCGCAGCTGCAGCCACACTGGCTGCTGGTCCGGCGTCCCTAGGATCAGCCACACCGGTCACTGCTTGGGCTCCCCTGGAACAGTGGTCTAGGAGTAGCAACAGTGCCTCAGGGCCTCCCCCCCACAGCTGGAGAAGTGGTGGTCGGGCCATGGTCCTCCCCACTCCAGGAGCAGCAGTGGGGCCACGGGCCACCCCCCAGGAGCAACAGTGACAACTAGAGCACCCACTCCAGAGCAGCAGCATCTGCTGGAGTGCCTCCCCCTCCCAGCACCTAAGTTTTAGTTAGGGGTATTTTTAGTAAAAGTCATGGACAGGTCGCTGGCTGTGACTTCTTGTTTATTGCCCATGACCTGTCCACGACTTTTACCAAAAATAACCATGACTAAATCATAGCCTTACTGATGAGTCTTCAGGTATGTTAGGGACTGTTATAAGGAGGACTGTGATCAGTTGTTCTCCATGTTCACTGAAGTAATGAGCTTGATCTGCAGAAAAGGAGAATTAGATTAGATATTAGGAAAAACTTTTTCTAACTATAAGGGTAGTTAAGCTCTGGAATAGGCTTTCAAGGGAGGTCGTGGAATCCTCATTGTTGGGGGTTTTTAAGAGCAGGTTGGACAGATACCTTTCAGGGATGATCTAGGCTTTCTTGGTCCTATCTCAAGGGGGTTGGACTTTCCAAGGTCCCTTCCAGCCCTGCATTTCTATGATTCTGTGAAAATTGTAGTGGACTTTTAATCATTTTTGTTGCTCTTCTCTGGACTTTCTCCAATTTGTCCACATCTTTCCTGAAATATGGCACCCAGAACTGGACTCAGTACTCCAGTTGAGGCCTAATCAGCACCGAGTAGAGTGGAAGAGTTACTTATCGTGTATTGCTTACAACACTCTTGCTAACACATCCCAGAATTATGTTTGCTTTTTTTACAAGAGTGTTACGCTGTTGACTCATATTTAG
>NC_133776.1:29006259-29064913 GCF_003597395.2 Chelonoidis abingdonii
TTTACTTTTTCTTTTATTTATCTTCTAAACCTATTCCACTTCCATAAGCATTCACTATGTAGGCATTCCTTCAAGACTTCTCAGTGAAGACCGAAACAAAAGAGTCATTAAGCATCTCTGACATTTCCAAGTTTCTGTTACTGTTTCTCCTCCTCACTGAGCAGTGGCCTACCTGCCGTTGGTCTCTCTTGCTTTGATGCATTGATAAAAAAGTTCTTGTGTTTCCTATTCCCATAGCTAGTCTGAGTCATTTGTGCCTTTGCTTTCTAATCTTGCCCTGCATTCCTTGTTTGTTTGCTATATCATCTTTTAATCTGACTAGTTTCCATTTTTATTATGACTCTTTTTATTTTTAATCATGCAAATCTCGTGTTAGCAAGTGGTCTTTTCACTTTTCTATCTTTTTACTCAGCAGAATAGCTTGTTCTTGGGCCCTTAATAAGTATATCCTTTGAAACACTGCACGCTCCTCAGTTGTTTTCTCTCAGTCTTGATCATGGACCTTACTAGCACTCTCTGAGCTTACAACAACTGCCTTCCTGAAATCTTTGTCTCTATTTTGCCTGTCCTTCTTACTGCTTCTTAGAATTGCAAACTCTATGATAATGATCACACTTTACCACATGCTGCTTCTACTTTCAAATTCTCGAAAGTTTCTCCCCATTTGTTAAAATCAGTTAGAAAGCTCCCCCAGCAGCATTTCAACCTCTGAATTAAAATTTCTGCAATGCAGTTCAGACTTATTGTATGTCTGTGCCCCGCGGGTTATTTCCAACATATATCTGATAGTTGAAGTCCCCATCACCACCAATTGTTGGCTTTGGATGATTTGTTAGTTGTTTAACAAAGCTTCATGAGTTTTTGACAATGATGTGCTTCATTGTCACCAGGACTATAAAACACAGCCTATGTATACTCAGGACTGACTGAGGAGATATTTCTGACCTTTAGCAGTTATTCAAAAAGTCAGAAGACGGAGAAATTCCAGACGACTGAAATGGGAAATATATGTGCCAATGCTATAAGGAGAATAACCCGGGAAATACAGACAGTCATCTAACTCAGTTAACATAAGAATAGAGCAATAATTATGGAATCAATTGTCAAACACCTAGAAGATAATAAAAGGTACGAATAAATAGGCATGATTTGTCAAGAACAAATTGTGTCAAACCAATCCTATATGCTTATTTCAGGTAACAGCATTGTGGATGGGGAGTATAGATGGGTATATTAATTTTGTAAGACTTTTGATGCTGTGCTCACATATCCTTATCATAGAAAACTAGGAAATATATAGTAGCTCCATGTAGTGTAAGTGCATAACTGGTTGAAAACTGTTTCCCAAGAGTTTACCACGTGGTTCAACAGTCAAGCTGAAAGGCATACGAGTGGGCGCCCACAGGGATCATTTCTATTTCTGTTGTTTGATATTTTCGTGTTTTAGATAATGGCATAGAGGTACCCTTATAAAGTTGTGGAACATACCAAGTGGGATGGGTTCAAGTGCTTTGAGTATAGGATTAAATTAAAATGATCTAGACAATCTGTAGAAATGGATCTGAAGTACAGGATGAAATTTAATAGGACAATGCAATGTACTCCCTTAGGAAGGAACAATGAGTTTGCACATATCAAAGTGGGAATCTAATTGTCTAGACGATGAAAATAGATCTGTGGATCAGCAGTGGATCTATCAAAGCTAAGACTGAGAGGGGACATGATAGCAGTTTTTAGGTACCTAAAAGGGTGTCATCAGGAGGAGGGAGAAAACTTGTTCACCTTAGCCTCCAATGATAGAACAAGAAGTAATGGGCTTAAACTGCAGCAAGGGAGATTTAGGTTGGACATTAGGGATAAGTTCCTAACTGTCAAGGTGGTTGAACACTGAAATAAATTGCCTAGGGAGGTTGTGGAATCTCCATCTCTGGAGATATTTAAAGTAGATTAGATAAATGTCTATCAGGGATGGTCTAGACAGTATTTGGTCCTGCCATGAGGGCAGGGAACTGGTCTCGATGACCTCTCGAGGTCCCTTCCAGTCCTAGAGTCTATGAATCTATGAATCATTGTGAGTGCCACCATTTGTCCAAATTTGTCAAGGTGATCCATAGGAAAAGGTAAGCAAAGTGGTGTCACAGCAGATAGAAGACTGGAGGGCTGCAATTCATTCAAGAGTAAAAGTAAAGGACAGCATTATAGGTGTTTATGAATGGATTGGGGTGAATCGAGAAGGATGGATAAATGAAGGATCTGAGGAATAATTGATTCCTTTTATGGCACCTATACTCTGACAATCTGCATAGTATGCTTGAGATTTTACTTTTAAATTGATCACCCTTTCTGTCCCTTATGCAGTCATATTGAAAAAATTACTACATGGCAAGACCCTCGAAAGACCATGAATCAGCCACTGAATCATATGAACCAGCATCCTGCAGTGACTTCGACACCAGTGCCACAAAGATCAATGGCAATGTCCCAGCCAAATCTGGGTAAGTATTGCAAGTCATTTCCTAACTAAAAAAAAAAAAGAATGGAACTGGCTGTTCATTATACTACACTTTTACCTCGATATAACGTGACCCAATATAAAACAAATTTGGATATAACTTGGTAAAGCAGTGCTCGGAGGGGGCTGCGCACTCCAGTGGATCAAAGCAAGTCTGTCTATTATTTCTTTCTGTAATCTCAGGAACAAGGGAATAACAACATTGTTACTGCTTGAGATAAGGTTCTGACATTGTCAAGAGGTTTTTTGTTTTGGAACCTCCATGGCAAATCCCTTTTGTGGTATTGAGGAGGACAGAAAAAATATATCACCCCAATACTTTTCCATTCAAGTGTGCTATAAAAAATACCTTCACCACCACTACATTTTATCATTCTCAAAGCTGCAGTACAAAGCTCTGGTAGAAGAAATCTGCCTTGAGCCTTTCCTCTATCTGATCAAGTCCATTGCATATATTAGATTGTTAGATTCTGCAGCAGCAGTTGCTTAAATGCTTTCAAAACAAAGCTATTCTATTTACATTGATCTATGTCAGGTGGAGGGATGTGAGAACCACTTACAAATGGAATGGATTTTAAAAGAAACAGTTTAAATACTAGATTTTCAATAATGAAAAAAACAAATAATCTGAATACTTTTGCTGAATGGCTTGGATACTTAGGTACCTGCTGAGTCAGCAAAATAGTTAAGAATGTGCTTAACTTTAAGCATGTGCTTACGATAAGTCCTCTCGATTTTGCTGAATCTGAGCCTTAGTGAATATAACAGCCATGAAGATTTAAGAGGAAACTAAAAATGGAAATAAAAACCTTCCTTATATGCTTAAGAAATAATAAGAATAATAATTAATAATTCTTTGGATTTATATTGCACCTTTCATCTGAGAATCTTAATGTTCTTTACAAAGGTAAGTAGTATAACTTCTTTTACACATGGAGAAAATGAAGCATAGAGAGGTCAGGTTACTTGCCCAAGATCAGACAGTTAGATCAAAGAGCTCTGGTTGGGGGTATAAACCAGATTTTAGTGGAGAGCTGGCCATTGAGTTTGTGTGTATATGTTCTCTGCATATGTAATTCAGCTGGGATCTCTTTTCACACATTGAAAAGACTCCAGAAATCTTTTAAGTTGTAAAGAGTCACCTATGGCAGCAATACAAAAGATATACTCATTTTCATGGTTTTTTATAATAAGTTCTTTACTGATGACTAGCCTCTACCTAGGGTAAATCACCCCACGCTCTCACCACTTGTTTTTTTCCTAACAACTGTCACTGCTTGGATATTTACAGTACAAAGCTGTTACTGGTTGTGCTATGCAAGTCAGTGGACAGTAGCAGATGTGTCACGAGAATGGACATCTGAAAAAGAAACCTGAATAAACTCCAAAAGGCTAGTGAGTCACACTAAATGGTAATACCAACACTTTGCTCTGTGCATATTATTTAAAATCACAGCTGCCTGTGGTTCACTCTGTATTCATAGCAATCCTAAAATAAAGACTCAAAAGGAAAAAGATGGGACATGTTTTTCTTTTGCTCATGTCAACCCTTTAGCTGGTGTTGCCACCTTTATCTTCACCATATAGTACCAAAAAATAGAAAGGAGAAAACCCACACATTATGACTTTTAAGACAGGATTTGCCCAAAGATTTTGGAGAAAGGCAAGAGTCAAATCAATTAAGTAGTGATTTAAAAAAGAAAACAAAACAGAAAAAGTATTTTTAAATTAAAGGTGGTATGGGAGGGGTCTTAATGAGGATTCAAGAGATTAAAAATAAAAGCCAGGTGGGGCACCGCCCATTGGTTTAGTTGGGGATTTCTCCTTGAAGGGATTTGGATGCCATAATATAGTGAAAGGAAAATACTTTGGGTCAAGTTCATCCCTGGGACAACTCCACTGACTTCACCTTCAACTACTCCATACACTTTATTCAAACTCTCACCCCCACATATTTTGGAGCAATCTTTTCTGTGTTTGTACAGGGTCTAGAATAATAGGAGCCTAGTCTGTTATTAGGTCTAGACACTACTGTGGTAGAAGTAAAACATTAATTTCCACAGTGTCAACATTAATTTAATCGATTTGGTGATTTCTTCAACACAAATTATAGGGGTTTTACTGGGCCTAGCTATTTCTTGGTGAGATGGTACAGCAAGTCCTTGGGAGTTTTGGCTGCACAGTAGGATAACTCTTTTCTTTCATCAGCTCTGTATCAGGTTCTGTATCATGATTTCTGGTTTTACCATGATTTCTGGTCTAGATAGACCACTGAAATGTATGTGTTAAAATCCTAAAAAAGAAAACTGTATTAACTTACTAAATAAGAACAGGAACAGCATTTTATTTAAAAACAAAAACAAATAATACAATTTAGTCTAATTCAGGGGTAGGCACCTATGGCAAGGGTGCCGAAGGTGGCACGCAAGCTGATTTTCAGTGGCACTCACATTGCCCGGGTCCTGGCCACCGGTCCAGGGGGCTCTGCATTTTAATTTAATTTTAAAGGAAGCTTCTTAAACATTTTAAAAAGCTTATTTACTTTACATACAACAAAAGTTTAGTTATATATTATAGACTTATAGAAAGAGACCTTCTAAAAACGTTAAAATGTATTACTGGCATATGAAACCTTAAATTACAGTGAATAAATGAAGACTCGGCACACCACTTCTGAAAGGTTGCCGACCCCTGGTCTAATTGGAAAGTGTTCATACTTACAGAGACTGCAAAATTGTGATTTGAACCTTCCCCCCCAAAACTTTCACCTATCCTCATGCAAACACACTCGGGATACTGAAGGTACACATAACCAGTTTTCAGTTCCATATCAGGTGTCTCTATTTTGAAATCATTTTTGCCAAAAGAAAATGATATGTCCCTTTGCTATTTTGTGACACTACCAGTGTTGATATAAAACCTGCTTTGTTGGGTTCATGTCAGACATTTAAATGATCAGTTTGCTGGAATAGTGCTCTGGCCCCTGAGCCAGAAGCTATTGTGCCAACATCCTACCAGACATCACAGGAAAAATGAAAACTGAATAACAAGATAAACCGCCCTTCTGGCGATAGTCGGTTCCTAACCTTTTAGCAAAAGCAGTCTACGCCTCTGTCTGTTGCCTTTTTCAACACTGTAGGAATTAAAAAACAAGTTTTTCTTTTGAAGATATGCCACCTACAAGCAAGACGTTTAAGTATTCCAGGTCTGAGTCCTGGTCTGCACTTCCAATTACTAACGTGTTTTTCTTGCTATGCTTCTTGTGATAATATGGAAAATGTGGTCTGTTTTGTACAGCTTATTGTACTGGTTTATAACGTCCCTTCAGCTATATTTTCTATGAAATGTGCAAAGGGACTTCTAAACCTTTTATCAAAAGCAAATAGTGCGACTAAATGATAGCACATCCCAATATGCTCATGGCTTTGGGCATAGAGAAATCTATAGTGAACAGTCATTGAAATTTGAAGACAGACTTTAAGGAATCTGCAGCCCTTTTCTTTGCCCTCCCCCCCTACCCTTTTAACTATGGTTTATGTGGTAAATTTATGAGCTACACATCTGTGGTTTCATGTAGCTTTACCAGTTCTGATGTTCTCACTACCTTTTAAAAGTTTGTTTTTATAAATGCTATTTAATGTAGAAAACTGAAGGCATTTCTCTCTTTGATGGATCTTGTTAGTTCTAGACATACTCATGTAAAGCCAATATATGTTTATATGCTAGGTCAGATTAGTCCAGGATACAGCCTTCTTTGTTAAGTGTATATTATTTGTATGTATTATTTCTTAATAAGTTGCCCCAAGTGTTTAGCTCATGGAGATCACACTTTAGATTGAGGTTCTATTTATAAATGGTTAATAAATTATTAATAGATTGTTATATACTCAGACAGATAAATATGATGCTTACAATGTATATCACACATTAGTTACATCTGTATCATGCTCATTACATCTATTAATCAGTTATTAACCATTTCTAAATGGAACTTGAATATAAATTGTGACCCCAATGGGATTATTTGAAACTTGGGGTTGTAAAGAAATATGATCTGCAGTGGCCTTAATAGCAATCCCTGGAGTAAGAGAGTTGCTGAGTATTGGTTTAGCCTGTATGTAGGCAAGTATTTTTTTTAGAATAGACCCTCATGAATGTGATTTCTTTGTATACTGTGCATCATGCAACACACAGAATCATTTAGATTTTCACTCTGGTTCCTTGAAGCTACTTCAGTTGGACTACTGTGGTGCATATGTACAAACCTTACTGAAGTTGCTGAACACAGTCTGGCCTTTAATTAAATATTGCACAGATTTATCATTATGCAAATTGCTTTAGTATGTAATGTAATGAAAACACACCAGATGACTTGCTTCACTTTTTGATATAATTCAAGTTGTGTTTATATGGCTGAGTAGCTGCTATTTAGAAAATATCTAACCAAAATTAGGCTAAGTTTCAAAGAAGTCAGTGGGGCTCAGCATGGGTATAGGCACACAGCTGTGTACCGTCAGCTGCAGGACTGAGGCCTTCACTACAAACGCTAGATACGTTTGGAATAAATGACTGGTAGAAGAAGTCAGTCTCTATTTCTGTCTTTAATATTCTATTTAGAATTTTTGATTAATCCTTCCAAAGATGCTTAAATATAGAAGGTCATAGATGGATGACAGTATATTTTGCTTTTTAATCACCTTTTTTAAATTCTTGAGGATTTTTCTTACTTAGTTATCTAAGAGTCCACTTTATTATGAATATCAGATATTCAAGCATGGGCTTCCCCTGACATCTCTGACCTTATTCAAGGCATAGCTTTGCACCTTTCTGACATGGTATATTGTCATTTGCATCCTTATGTTGCATACATCCCAGATATATTTGGAGGACTGTTTTATCTTCCCATAACTAGTGCTCCCATAATGGCCCCATCAAAATGTAAGACAGTTCAGTTGTGAATGCTGCCCTCAGGCTGGAGCTTTTGTATTACCCACCAATTAAAATCATTGCTGTGATAAATTAATAGTTTTGTCTATGTAATGACTAGAATTCTTGCATGGCTCAATCCTTTCTGACCCACTGGAACTTTTTTGTTGCTCTGAGTTTGAAGGGCTTCGTAATGCAATGCTCTATCCAAGAAAGGTGAAGCTGAAATGTCCTGTCATTCAGCCATTTGTATAGCTCACTAATGAAATCACCACTCCCAGTGAAGTTCCCACAACTTTCTTTGAGCCATGTCTTGAACCCCCAATTTTATCATTCCTGTACAGTTTTTGAATTTTCATGAGTGCAGATGGTCTTTTCTTCCTCTACTCCCAGTTTAAAGTGAAAGAGTAATTTATCTTCTTCTTTTGTAGAGCTAAAATACTTCCCAGTGAATGTTGCTAGTTGGCAGAGATCAGTAACAACTGCTATAGCCTGCTTTTTTCTAAATAATTTGTGGTGAGGATGTCAGCATAACTTCTACTCCCATACAAGGGACAGTGGCATTCATTGCCCTAGAATCCCTAATGGTTGCAGAGGGAATTATGTGCACACACAAGGTCCCCAGCCACAGTGCTTGGGCAAAAGGCCTGTTTTGATGAGGGAACCAGTTGGCTATGAGGACTCTAAGGATGGATAGTTTTGCAGACAGACTACTATCAATGACTTTGTAAAGCAGTGTTTCTCAAACTTGGGATGCCGCTTGTGTAGGGAAAACCCCTGGTGGGCCAGGCCAGTTTGCTTACCTGCCCGGTCCACAGGTCTGGCCGATTGTGGCTCCCACTGGCCACTGTTCGCTGCTCCAGGCCAATGGGAGCTGCGGGAAGTGGCACAGGCTGAGAGGCGTGCTGGCCGCCGCTTCCAGCAGCTCACATTGGCCTGGAGCAGTGAACCACGGCCAGTGGGAGCCACAATCGGCTGGACTTGTGGGTGGGGCAAGTAAAGAAACTGGCCTGGCCCACCAGGGGCTTTCCCTACAGAAGCAGCGACCTCAGTTTGAGAAACACTGTTGTAAAGTGTTACAATTCTTTTTTCTTTTTGACTAATAAAACAATATAATGGCATCTAAATGCTCTCTTCGCCTGCTTTGTCCTCGCAGTGATATTCCAAAGGTTTCTAACGGGGCAAGTGAGGAGAGGGATAGTTGTTCCTCAGTGACTCCTGTCTTTTCTCTATGAGAACTCAGAGTGTTTTTGGGGTAATTGTACATGTGCCCTGAGGACCTTATGATGATAGCAATCTATTCTCTCAATCTCTCTTTTCAACAGTGCTGGCTAGTGCTGTGGAACAGCTTATCCACTATCAGAGATTGGGAGGTGGCTAAGGTCCTGCTAGATGAGGTTCAACCCAGGAAAAATGGAGGTGTTTTTATAGAATGGCACATATTATATTGGCACCCTCATCTGAGAGGATTTGCTTACCGTTGGCTATCAGATATACAACCTGGGGGGGACTGATTTTTCTTTTCAGGTGTGGACTTCACCATAGTCATCCTTACCTTGGCTAGTTTAAGGCTGGATCTCTGTAACTTGTTCTACATGAAGCTACACCTCAAGGCTATTCTGAAAGTACAACTAATACAGAATCTGTGTGTTTATCTTCTAAGTGGAGCATATTATACCTATGCTCCATGATCTGCACAGCCTTAAAACACAAAATCCCATAATATTTATGGGCCTGCCTTCCTCAGAGACCATGTCTCTCTTTATGAATTCACAGTAGTGAAAGTAACCAAGGTGCTCCAGCTTGTACTCTTCCATTTTGAAAGAGAAAAGCTGATGGCAGGTCTTGTTCAAGGAGGAGTCTTCACATCTTGATTTTTTTTTTTTTCTGCTTTGGTCTGTCAGAGCCTGGATTTTATGACCTTCAGGGCTTACTGCAAGGCCCAATTGTTCTATTATGCTTTTTCTAGAGGACAGGGGATTATTAAGTGGGGTCCTGGGGTTGATAGTTTGGGAGAAGTTTGGTGGCATTTTGTCACTTTGTAAATGTTTTTGGATTTAATTATTTAGGCCTTCCATATACATATTCAGAGAGTGTTGTTAAAATGTGCTGATCAATCTAAATAAACTAGTAAAACAGTAGTGCCTTTGGATGATCCCATCATTATCTCTAGCACGCTAGACCATCCTCTGTGTCTCTTTCTTCACTGTTGGCAATCTTAACAGCAGCAGCACCCCCAGAAATGGAATTCCTGCCTCACCCTCCCCACTTGGAATTTTCCTTTTCTGGCATGCCAGACAGCTTGTATGCCTCAGCAATCTTTGCCCTGAGATGTGATTGATGGGTGCAAGTGCAAAAGCTGCGGTCGCATACAGGCTGTCTGGCAAGCCAGAAGTGTCAACGAGATGAAGCAGAGTCACGCAGAGAGAACTGGAGCAGAGCTGTGTCCCTGTGGGTCTCAAACCCCCTGTATCAGTGTTGAGACAGTCTTGCCTACTTATTCTTTCTCCTGCTATCATATTTATTCCTCCATAACATATTTTCTATTGTGCTTTGCCAGACTTCTGAATTCTGCCCTGATCTGCAGTATTTATCTGACCTAGCTAGCTCCACCTTTGCCCGCTAGCCTTTCTACAGAAAGGCTGCCTCATGGAATTCTGTTCAGGGAGAATAATGATGTAATAATACTTACCATACCTTCTTCACAGGTTTTCTAAGGATTAATTCGCCAGTATAAATGCATTGATGTGAACATATGTAGTATTACAACTGTGTAAATACTGTCATCCCTGAGAAACGGAATTTCTATATTCTCACACTCCTTTCATATCTGGATCAAGTTATTTATGTCTTTGTTGCCACTTTCTTCATCAGTTACATGCTATTGTCATCCAATTAGGAGGGTCACCATTGACTGTGGACTCATACAGACCTAGAGAATTGAGGGAAAGCTGTTGGAAGGTGATAAGAAGTGCTGTGGGTATGCAAAGATGAGGCAGCCTGGTCTAACATGGGGAGGAAACTAGATGAGTTTCCACAGAAATGGGCCTGGTGAAAATTAAGTTCATGGCAGCCTGGAATAATTCCTCATACATTTTTCCATATCAAATACAAGATTATGGCATCACAAATAAACAGATTCTACACAAGGAGCTTCAGAAGATGGATTTACAGAGCACACAATATATATTTTATTGGCAGGGCAGGTAGTTCTATATGTGCTTCTGCTTGCGCTTGTAGAACATTTTTCAGCTGAGCATCTCAAGTGCTATACACACACTAACTAAGCTTCAAAACACCTTTGAAGGAGGGAAATAATATTAGCCTTATAGCATGGATCAAGAAACTGAGGCACAGAAAAGTGAAGAGCCTGATTTTAAATTCAGTATTGTCTGTGAGAGTTCATCACCTTTGAAAATCAGGTCCTAAGTGACTCATCCAAGGTTACACAGAAAAGCAGGTAGCAGACTCGGGAACAGACTCCAGAACTTCTGACTTTTATATCCACACTAACTCTTAGACCTGGTCTACACAGAGGGGGGAGAATCAATCTAAGTTACACAACTTCAGCTACATGGATAACGTAGCTGAAGTCAACATACTTAGATCTACTCAGCACGATGTCTTCACTGCAGTGAGTCGACTGCGCCGCTCCCCCGTCGACTCCGCCTCCACCTCTCCTGCCGGTGGAGTACCGGAGTCGAGGGGAGAGCACTCGGGGGTTGATTTATCGACCTCTGCTGGATCGATCACTGTCTGCCAATCTGGCGGGTGGTATAGACATACCCTCAGTCTTGTACTGTGATCATTAGACCATTCTCCCTCTCTGTATGAAAGAGAGCTGCACTAAACTCTGGAGAAAGAAAGCTTCAGAATTTCACTACAAAGAAAAAGAGCTCTTTCCCTGAGCAAAGGTCTACCAGCAAGTGTGAACCCAGTGGTATGAGATGTACAGCTTCAGCAGCTTAAATAAATTGTTCTTAGGGAGTTGAAGACATTATATGTTAAAAGGGTAAATTTTAACAGGGAAAGCAGCTTATACTAGCAATGGCTTGTATTACAGAAATTCACTTGTGAACTAAAATATTTGGCCTACCACTACAGTGCTTTGTGGTAACTTAATTTGGGCCTGGTAATAATGTGGTTTATGGTATTTTGCACCTGCTTTAGTGTTTTTAATCAGCCAGGAAGTCCAATCAATAAAAAGTTATAGTAATTCTCTTTAGCAGTAATACAGGCATGAACCAAAGTTTCCATATCCTGCCATGATAAAAGGGGGTGTAACTGTGCTATTGTTGAAGATGATGATAAAATGTCATTGTGGTTACATTATCACTATGGGACTCCAGGGAGAAGGCTACACAAGCGTCCAAGATTTTAAGACCGGCAAGATGTATTTCAGTGATAGCCAACATAATATTTGGTGTTTTGGAATTGTCTGTGTTTAGCCAGACTTAGTTTGCTTAAATCTGGCTAGAAATCTGTAATATTGAGAGGAAGAGTTTGTTATTTCCCCAGTTGGGATGTATCCATACATCACAAGCACTGAAGAAGTGCTTTCTGTTTCAAATAACTTTTGATTATTGGATATCCTGAAATGTATAGCCAGAAGTCAGATGTGGGGGCTGCAGTGAATAATATTAGGAGATGTTTATGGTTAATGAAATATAATTTATCTGAGAGGTGGAATCCTTCCTGGAGGACCCTGCATATTGCATGGAAACGAGGCTTGTGCCACCCTCTTTCTGGGAAAGCACATTTTCAGGTTATTCAAAATTAAATCCCCTGAGAAGCAATTTAGGCAGATTTAGTACAGATTAGATGAGAGTAATTTATTCACATTTTACAGAGAAGCAGCTACAAAGCTGTAGTGACCAACAGGAGTTAACTTCAGTAGCATGAACTTGGAACATTCAAAGAACGATGTGTTCAAAAGACACTAGAATATTTTTCAAAGCCTATTTTTTAATTTAAATGAAAACATGTTTCTGTTTGGATGTAAGCATTCAAGGTTAGCAACCCAAACATTTGAGCATTGTGCCAGTACAAGAGAACCAGAACATGGAATTGACTAGTTCATTTTCCTAGAATGAAATGCCAAAAGCAGAGAAACAGAATGAAATGCTAAAAGCAAAGAAACAACAAAAATGAGGTAGAATAAAAAACACTTGTATAATTATTAATTTTTAAGTAAGAGTTGTTATTGGTAACACTGCTAAGGAATTTAAGATATAGTTCTAACCAGCCTCTGCCATTTTAAAACCAGCTGTGCTAAAGAAAAGCTAACACTCCGGGTATTTATTCAGTTATTCTAAAAGATCGGTCAGACAGTTTTGTGTTAAATTCAGTGTTGATGCTATACTTGCAGATTGTTTTAAACGTGAAGCAACGAAGACAGGAAAGTGTTGCTAAAAGTACAAATCACAGACCCCTCTACATACAGCTGGAACTGTTGAGAAATTTCTACATGGTCACTCTCAGTCCAGAAAGCTGAGTGAAGGTGCTCTGTGTGCAATGGGATAGTGCAACTTTTTTGTTTAATACTTTACAGATTTTTTGGAACGAAATGCACGCTGAACTGAAAAGCAGCATTTTTGCTGACCTTGTTGGAAGGCTAATGCAGTTTCTGGGAAATCAGTAAAACAAGCAGTTCTTTGTTGGCAGGAGCAGAGAGAGAGAGAGAGAGAAGGAGGGAGAGACTGGTCTTTTTTTCTTCACAATGTCGTGACTAAGTCAAAACTGTAATATGGCTAGATTTTTCTTTTACCTCTGCAGACATATGTTTTTCATCAGACTGTGCTGCGTGACACCTGATGCTGGCGAGTTCATATGAATTAGGCTATGGACTGCCTATAAACAGAGTGAGGAAAAGAAATCCACAGCTGCACCCAGATGCTTGACACTGAAATAAATAAAAGTTGGTACAATCAGTTCGACATATATGTCAGAAATAATTTACACCTGCATTATTTGGCTTCTGCTGCTTGCAGATTCTTTTGACCACAAAATGATCTCTGCTTTGTTTATATCCAGCAAAGAACGTTATTTTAAAAGTCTCTCTGCCAATGTCTGAAAATCTAACTTATTTATTAATTGGATAAAGAAAATCACATTCGGCCAACTTCAGACCTGAACAAGTGGTTGCAACTCCATTGACTCTAATGAATTTATAGCTACTTATTCTAGGTCTCAGTTTGTCCCATACATTTTGTTCACTTTTATTTGAGCTGGTAAGTTGTATAATAGCTGCCCATTGAGCAGGCTTGCATCATTCTGCAAAACAAATTTGTTTGTTATAAGAGAGTCAAATTAGAAATGCCACCTTAAACTTGCCTTTTGGAACATGTCAGGATAGAATACTGTTGCACATTTTATGTTATACAACACCACTGGATTGCCAGATGAATATCACTGGACTAAAACCAGCATTTGTGTTGAATTGTGAGGTTTTTCTTGTGACACAAATTCTATCCTTTTCTGCATACTAAAACCTTAATATATCCATAAACCATCTACAAAAAATAGTTTGTTCTTAAAGTTTACAGAACAAGAATGCACAGTAGGAAATGAACATAAATAAAAAAAAACTAATACTGTGACAATGAAATCAAGCAAGTACTACAAGAAGTGTTTGTACTGTAATATGATTATATCCTAAAGATCAGCCATGTATAGAATATACTTATACTGAAAAGGAGTGATCCAGTGCCGGTTGGCATCAAAGGGAGTTTTCCATTGACTTCAGTGGGTGAGATCAGGCCATAAGTGAGAGTGGCATTAAATATATGCAACAAAAGTGTTATTGTAACCTACTTAGTAAAAAAAGAGGTCAGCTACATGGTTCACATGAGAAAAGAGACAGGAAATCCATAAGAGTTTGGGGTCATTCCAAGAAAGGTTGAATAGTAATCCAAGTTTGATGAAAGACAAGCTGGTGGGCATTTTTTTTCAAAATAAATCTCAGATTTGTAGGTAGACGGGCTGTTTATCCATTGATTGGTATTCCATGAGAACTAAGTTTCTGACACTGAATTGCCAGTTTAATGGGACACTGTCAACTTGAAATCTAGCCAACACCAAACAAATGAATTCAAAGTAGTTTCAGCTGCTACACCTGCATTTTCCTTCTTCTTCCCACTCCCCACCAGGGCCGGCTCCAGGGTTTTTGCCGTTCCAAACAGCGAGGGGAGGAAGCTGCCATTGCAATCGACGGCAGCTCCACCACGCCGCTTTCTTCTTCAGCAGCAATTCAGCGGCAGGTCCTTTCCTCCGAGAGGGACCAAGGGACCCGCCGGTGAATTGCCACCGAAGAGCCCGACATGCTGCCCCTTCCCCTTGGCCGCCCCAAGCACCTACTTGCTGAGCTGGTGCCTGGAGCCGGTCCTGCTCCTCACCCTCCTAATGTTTCTTTCCCCTATTGCTCTGTGGATGCCCCATACAAACAATAGGAGAGACTTCGCGCTGAAGTAATTTATGCATGTGTGCATGCAGGGATTTGCCCAAATTGATTTCATTGCAAGATAGGCACCTATTTGACTATACAGGGCAAATCTTGAAACTGACTATATACCATGTTCTGTAAAATGTCAGAGTAAACAAACTGAAATAATAGAGAGAAATATATTTGTATTCTCTCATCTTTTGATTATAGTAATCTGAGGTTTTGATAAAATAGCACTTAAAAAGATTTTTGGATGGAAATGTGATTTTCATGTTGCTGTTGACCCTTTAAAGGAAACTGCTAAAAAAATGCTGGTAATTCTCTGGGGAAGCACTTCATTTGTTATAAATTATTGTACAGGGTACGTCTACGCTGCAATTAGAGACCCATAGCTGGCCTATGCCTGCTGACTTGAGCTTGTGGGGCTCAGGCTAAGGGGCTGTTTACTTGCAGTGTAGACATTTGTGCTTGGCTCTAGGACCCTGTTAGATGGGAGAGTCCCAGAGCGTGGGCTGCAGCCCAAGCTCAAATGTCCACATTGCAGTTAAGCAGCCCCTTGGCCTGATTCAGCTTGCACGGGCCAGCAATGGGTTTTTAATTGCATTGTAGACATACCCATAGAGATTTACTTTTGGAAGAGTTAGATGCTGTAGAGACCATATCTGTTGCAATATTTAATTTGTAAATATTTGTAAAGCTGAGAATTAGCTTTGCTGGTATAGGTCTGGTAAAAGTATACACTGGGGTTCATCCAGCAGCCCCAAATAAAACGTTTCCTGGGAAAATGAACTTTGACTTTAGCCATAATGAGTTGAGTAATTGTTTGTTTAGATTCTTGAAGATCTAAACAATAGTGAAAGCGACAGGGCAAATACATAATATATTGGGGAAAGTCATAGACGTTGCCACAAGTAAAAATTGGAGGCGATTACTTTTCTCCATCATAAGACAAAGAGGAAACTATTCATGATCAAGGTGAGCAAACCATCTGATTTTATGGCATACAAAGATGTTTTATATAATAAGGGAAATTGAGACCACCATAAGGCTTTGGATGAAGTGCTCTTTTCATGCCTACTAGAAGATGAATCACTACATCATTTCTGCTGGCTTTTGCCAGCACAGACTTTGGAAGAGAGGCAGAAAGTGCACCAGGATAGGTTGAGGCATCAGAAAGCATCCATTACTGTCTCTGCATCAGAAAGGTTGTGTGGGGCCAGCACAGCTCAGAAAATTTGGGTGCTGGCCAGGAAGGAAGTCTGGGTGTATGGGGAATGTACTGATTCAATTTATCCTCTCGGAAGCCCCAACTGGCAGAGTTCTTGGCAGGAATTAAAGCTGCCTTCATCTGGCAGAAATCCCACCAGCCATAATAGTGGGTGAATCCCACCACAAGGGTCCTCTGAGGTGAGTCTGACTTCAGCATTTGAAATGTAAGGTGGGATTACAGATGTCTCATGTTTTTAACAATGCCCAGCAAGGTTTGTGCAGAATGAAGTTTTAATTTCAGATGTAGGTCTGGTGATGGTATGGGGTGTTCTCTGAATGGGTGGTAACTCTTCAGGTAGAGAGGGTAGTTTCTCCCATTGGCAAGGAGATAGACTAGGTTTTTCTCCAGCGATTCTGGAGGATGCTTATGTATTGTAAGTGAAATGATTGTACAAAATCCTTTTGTTTGAGGGGTTCTGATTAAAAACATACTGGAAGCATCCTTATTTTCCCTTGTTTATTCCAGGGAGATATTTGTTTTGATCTGATTTAGATTTCTGAGTTGCTAAAGTTCCATAATGAAATAAAGCAGCATGCTGTGTGTGCAAGTTGCACATACATAAAACCTGAGGAGCTAGATCTCTGAGTTGAGTTCACAAAATTAAGACACAGCATGTCTCGAACTTATTTATGGGACCTCATTTTGATTGCATTTATGCTGGTGTAAATCAGAGGTAACTCTCATGGAGTTATACTGGCATAAATCTGGTTAGGTAAGAATCAGACCCATATTTGTCTATATGTGAACCATTTAAGGATTTGAAGGGAATTTTCTCACCAGATAAAACTGATTTTCAAATCATAGGGATGTAATTCCCCATTTTAAATAAGACTTGCCAGCTGATACCCTGGTAAAAAGTGCAGTTAAACAAACGGAAGCTGACATATCTGTTGAGCCTGGGAGCTTAAATTCATAACTTTGCTAGACACTAAAAATCATGATCTGAGGCCTGGTCTACGCTGCACGGTCAGGTCAATGTAAGTTGTCGTGCATCGACCTAGCTGTGGAAGTGTCTTCACTTACATTTGGCTCCCACCAACATAAGTGCCTCTCTATGCCCATTTAGTAATATCACCTCCCCGATCAGCAAAGAGTCACAGTCGATGTAATTAGGTTGATGTGGTATCAGTGGAGGCAGTGCATTGCTTTTAGAATCATAGGACTAGAAGGGACCTCGAGAGGTCATCTCATCCAGTCCCCTGCACTCATCACAGGACTAATTATTATCTAGACTATCCCTGACAGGTGTTTGTCTAACCTGCTCTTAAAAATCTCCAATGATGGAGATTCTACAACCTCCCTAGGCAATTTACTCCAGTGCTTAACCACTCTGACAATCAAGAAGTTTTTCCTAATGTCTAATCTAAACCTCCCTTGCTGCAATTTAAGAGCATTGCTTCTTGTCCTAGCCTCGGAGGTTAAGAAGAACGATTTTTCTCCCTCTCCTTGTAACAATGTTTTATGTACTTGAAAACAATTATCATGTCCCCTCCTAGTCTTCTCTTTTCCAGACTAAGCAAACTCAATTTTTTCAATCTTCCTTCATAGATCATGTTTTCTAGACCTTTGATAATTTTTGTTACTCTTCTCTGGACTTTCTCCAACTTGTCCACATCTTTCCTAAATGTGGTGCCCAGAACTGGACACAATACTCCAGCTGAGGCCTAATCAGCATGGAGTAGAGTGGAAGAGTTACTTCTCGTATCTTGCTTACACACTCCTGCTAATACATCCCAGAATGATGTTTGCTTTTTTTGCAAGTGTTACACTGTTGAAACATATTTGGCTTATGATCCAGTGTGACCCCCAGATTTTTTTCTGAGATTCCTAGGCAGTCATTTCCCACTTTGTATGTGGCAACTGATTTGTTCCTTCCTAAGTGGAGAACTTTGCATTTGTCCTTATTGAATTTCATCCTATTTACTTCAGACCATTTCTCCAGTTTGTCCAGATCATTTTGAATTATAATCCTGTCCTCCAAAGCACTTGCAACCCCTCCCAGCTTGGTATCATATGCAGACTTTATAAATGTACTCTTGCTTTGACTGTTACTGGCTTTCAGGCGCCACTGACAATACAATCAATACAAACACAGCTGGTGAGGACGCGCTCTGCCGACACAAGAAGCCAAGTGTGGACATACGCAAGCAATTTAATAACTCTGGTGGCTACATGCCACTATAAGTTAGGTCGACATAATATTGTAGTATAGACACGGCCTTAATAAAGACACTGGGTGTCTGGCTTATTATTACAGTCTGTAACCCAGTAACCTTCCTTTTTTGTCCTATGACTGCAAAGGTGCCACTTCACCTTGGATGGTCGGTTAGAATAGGTGTTAACTACTTATGCTAAACAATCTGCTCCAGCTTGTGACACTCTGAGCATCTTTCCTAGACCTTAAGAAGAGCTCTGTGTACCTTGAAAGCTTGTCTCTTTCATCAACAGAAATTGGTCCAATTACTTTACCTGCCTTGTGTGTCTTATATCTTGGGACCAATACAGCTACAGCAACACTGCAAACAACCTTCTATATCTAACATTTTCAATGTGTCTGGCGAGCTATGACTATGGAAAAACTGTGTGCCTGTAGAACTGATAGTTATGCTGATACATAATTATCTCATCCCCATTGCACAAGCAATGTAGGCTGGAAAAACTGACTTGTCTGAAGACTCAAACTAGCCTACAGGAATATTTCCAAGTGATCCAGAACTTGGAGGCCCTTCTAAAGACCCATCCTAGAAATGACAGTTCTAGAACAGCACCATTTCTCTGTGGATCCAAGTTCTGCCTGGCAAGGACCAATGTTCGAACAGAACTTAGATCCACAGAACCAACTGTGGAGAAGGGCCAGAGAGCACAGGCAGTGGAGTGGTCCTACCTGTCCCTTGTTTCCTGCTGTATTTGAAATCAGTATGGTTTTGTTTTGTACATTATAGGCATGTTCTAAGATGCTTCCCTAAATTCAAACACAAGAGGCAGAAAATGGCTGGAGGGCACATATTACAATGAAAGCACAGCATCAGTTGGGCCCACGAACAAGTCACAATATGAAGCAGAGTCAGTTGGGCACTTCCATCTCCTTATCTAAGGGAAGAAAAGACACCCCCTCCTGCCTCCCACATCCAGGCCCCCGTGGTTTTAGTTGGTAGACACAGCTACAGTCACCAGAGGCCCAGGCACCATCAGAGGCTTATCTTCTCTCCTTTTTTAGAAGCCCTTTCCTCCCCAGTCTGATGCAGCCTGTCTGTCCCACGGTGTTCTAATATAATGGGCTCTCATATAAGATACTACCATCTCCTCCAGTGAAACTTTCAAATGTTCCTTTAGATAAATCATGATGTCAGATTCAGCTGATAGAAGTAGTTTATTGTTGGAAGTGAAATGACTGATTTTTTGTTTTGTTTGTTTTTTAGTAAAATAATCATATGCTGTATAGTGCACTTAATCACTCAGGGGTCAAGCAGTCTCATGTAATTTTTTATATTCCTGCGATGTTTAAACGGTTCACTGCACTAACATAAGCATGCAAGTCCAAGCTTATAGCATGCAACAGTAATAAAATTGTTGGAAAGCAGAGGAAAGAAAGTACATTATAAGCTGTACATTTCAGTGACCTAATTCCTGAATACAGACTCAGTATTCAGAAGTGACTAGTTTAAGTGACTAGTTTACAAATAGAGAGCCAGATTTTCCCTTTCACTTCCATGAAGGGAAAGACTCAGATCTGTTTTGGAGGGATGACGGGGGCATAACACTAGGAGGTTCACCTCCAGAGCATTGTCCTATTCTTCCCCTTCTCTCTTCTGTAACCTCAGAGAAGCCCATCTGTGGTGCAAAAAGAGAATTGAGATCTGCTGGAGGCAGGAGAGCTGTGGTCTATAGAATTTCTGGTGTGGACAGCACTGTGTGGGCAGGAGAAGTTCTCCCACCAACATAGCTTCTGCCACTCGCAGGGACAGGAGTAGTTAAGCCGACGGGAGTGCTCTCTCCTGTCAGCTTAGAGCTGCTATATTAGAGAGCTCTGCGCTGCTGTAAACTCTCCAGTGTAGCTGTGCCAGTAGACATCCATGACTAACACATTCCATAAGACTGCTACAATGCAGGCTGTCACCCTGCTCTTCCCCCAGAGAATCTGCACAGGCAGGGTGTTTGTCCAGTGATCTTTTCATAGTCTTTTTCTGCCCCAGCATTTGACATTTGTCCCATACTTCTAAAAGATTTGCACTTAAGAAGAATCTAATATATTGTGATTTTCCTCAAGAGATCAATGATGCTGGGCTTGATTCTCCTCTCACTTAGGCTCAGATACTGCAGAGATTTAAACACATGCTTACATACATATGCAAAGTTAAGTACTTGCATAACTTTTTGCAGTATTACCCCAGTTTTACATGATGTGACTCATTAGGCTTCAGCGGAGTTACTCCTGATTTACAAAAGAAGACAAACAGACCCTTTCTGTGTCTTAGGCCTTGTCTACACTACACAGTTTTGTCGACAAAACAGTGGAAGCATACACACTGCAATGCTCCTTCTGCTGGCAAAACTCTCCTGCTTTGCCAACAAAATAAAGCTACTTTGATGAGAGGTATAGAGCTTTTTGCAGCAAAGTTGTATCAACAAAGTGTCAGTGTAGACGCCGCATTTGGTTATGTCGTTGTAAGTGGCCTCCAGGAGATGTTCCACAATGCCACATCATGGACACTCTGGTCAGCAGTTCAGACTCCACTGCCCTGCACTCAGGTACACAGGCATCCGCCCCTCCCACTTTGAAGGCTCGGAGTTTTTTTAAATTCCACTTCTTGTTTGCTCTGTGTGGAAAACTCACATCACATCTTTCCAGCTGACCATGGCGGCTCCATGCAGCAAACGCTCTCCCACTTAGAGCACACCTGAGTTGTTGGGTCTACTGGGTCTGTGGGGAGAGGAGGCTGTGCAGTCCCAGCTATGCTCCGGCAATAGGAACTTTGATACCTATGGACAGGTTTCCTATGGCTTGTTGGATAAGGGTTACAACCAGAACATGCAGCAGTGCCATGCGAAGATAAAGGAGCTGAGACAGGCATACCAGAAGGCACGGGAAGCCAACTGTGCTCTGGTGCTCTGCCAAAGACCTACCGCTTCTATAAGGAGCTGGATGCCATTCTTGGCGGCAACCCCTCCTTCATGAGCCCCATTGATACTTCATTGGGCTGGAGGCAGCAGACAGTGGACTCAACCCCGAGGATGGAGTCATGGACGAGGAGGTCGAGTTGGAGGATGATGTGGAGCATGCAGCAGGGTCTAGCCAGTCCCAGCAGTCCGTCTCTGGCGTGCATGATGCAGGAGAGGAGAGCCCTGGTGAGTGATCTTTTTGAGTTGATGCTGCTCGGTTATATGAGGTAGAGCTGTCCACTGCTCTATATATTCTAGAAGTGGGTGAAGGGATAGAAATGTACAAGACTAGATGTGTTTCTGTGTGCTCCACATTTCCCTGTGCAGCTGAACAGCGTGTTAATGCACACCGAGATATCATGGGAATCTTCCAGACAGGTCTCTAGGAAACTGTCCTGGAGGTATTCACCAATCCTCTGCTGGAGGTTGCTTGGCAGAGCTGGTTTGTTCCTTCCCCCATTGTAGGAAACTTTCCTGTGCCAATCAGCAATCACTTGTGCAGGGACCAAAGTGGCACACAGACGAGCAGCTTAGGGACCAGATCTGAAGCTGCACATGTGCAGGAGATGGATCCTTGCTAATGCTCAGGAGTGAGATATCTGCTTCAATGACCCCTGCCTGTGGAAAATGGTGACAGAATTCACAATGTTGTCCCTAGTCACCTGCAGTGATCCCCTTAAAAAACACCTAGACCCTTTGCCCCATCTTGAGCACTGAACTCCCACTCCTCCCCAGCCGAACTCACGGTGTTTAGGGTGTTTGCCAAAATGCGTGCTTGCCAAGAGGACAGTGAGAAAGTGATTTGTATGTAAAAAAGAGGTGTATTTTATTATAATGATTCAGTGCTGTGTGTGAACTTACAATCATGTTTCTTACGCTTTTGTAGATGTGATCTTCAGGGGAACCCTCTACACACCTATGGAACACCTCTTCCAGATAAGGAAGTGACAAAGGCGGAGCAAGGAGGACATGTTCCGAGAAGTACTCCAATCCTCAGAGTCCGAAAAAAGAGAACACAGTGGAGAGAGACCGTGAAGGAAAAATTTAAAATAGAAAGGCAGGACAGAAAGAAGAGTGAGGAGCACATTGTAAAGGGTCATGAATGGATGATAAAAATTATGGAGGAGCAAACAGAGATGTTGAATTCCCTAATCATGCTCCAGATAGTACTCGCTTCCCCCCTGCAGCTGATACAGAACTGCTTTCCATGCCCTTCCCAAACTCCTCCCACACATTCCTTGCAACTTCCCAGAACGTCTCAGTACGCCATTCACTCCATCCCTTCAGACAGCTTCCAAAATGATAATTGGACTTACACGCAGCTGTGAGAGCTTGCACTGCCCTGCACTCTTATCTCTCTTCCCACCAAATCTTTTGTATGCGTTGTTAATTGATATTAAATAAAAACAAACTTTCTGAAAGATAACCAATCTTTATTTGTCTCCTACAGGTAATGGTTGCTGCTGGGAGTAATACATAGTAGCAATGTGTTCATTTGCTGACTACAAATTCTGGGCAGGAATCATCACAATTTTCATGCAAGGCAGCAAGCTAACAAAAGCATGGCAGAGTACTGTACAGAAAGAGAGATTACTGGTGCTCATTGTCAAAATGTCGCCTCAAAGCCTCTCTGATTCATATAGCTCCCTGTTGTGCTCTTCTAATAGCCCTGGTATCTGGCTGCTCAAATTCAGCAGCCAGGCGATCCACCTCCACACTCTGCTCTAGGGGAAACTTTTCACCCTTAGCCTCACAAATATTATGGAGCACGCAGCAGGCTTCTATGACCACAGGAACATTTTCCTTATTTAGGTCTAACTTGCCATAAAGGCAGCACCAGAATGCTTTTAATCTGCCAAAGGTATATTCTACAGTCATTCTGCACTGGTCAGCCTGTTGTTGAAGCATTTCTTGCTGTTGTCCAGGTTTCCCATATAAGGCTTCACGAGTCATGGGGTGTGCTGGGTCTCTCAGGATCACTATGGACATTTCAATATCCCCCCACTGGAATCTTCTTGTCTGGAAAGAAAGTTCCTGCTTGGTGCTTTCTATATGTGCTAGTGTTCCTGAAGATGCATGTGTCATGGACCTTCCTGGACCACCCTGCGTTGATGTCAGTGAAACACCCATGGTTATCCTGAAGTACCATAGAGAAGTATCCCTTTGTATTGATATACTCCATCACAAGATGATCTGAGGCCAAAATTGGAATACGTCTCCCACCTATTACCCCACTGCAGCTAGGGTTTCCCATTGCCGCAAAGCCATCCACTATTTCCTGCACATAGCCAAGAGTCACAGTCTGTCATAGTACATGTGATTAATGGACTTGCACACTTGTGTTAACACAGCCCCAATAGTTGACTTCCTGACTCCAAACTGATTTGTGACTGACCGGTAGCAGTCTGGAGTCACCAGCTTCAACACAGTGATCTCCATGTGCTTCTCCACCAAGAAGGCAGCTCTCATTCTGGTGTCCTTGAGCCGCAGTGCTGGGGCGAGTTCTGCACAAGAAGGTGGCTTTCCACATCAGAAAGTTCTTGTCATCTCAGACCTGCATAACGATGTCACCACTTGGTGCTTGTTTCTCCAGCCCAGAACTAATGTTCCACTGTGTTCTGCTGCTCCCTGAATGCCAAAAGTAATCTGATGTCATTTCTTTCCATTGCACACAGCAAGTCAGGCAACCCTGATTCCTGTTCAGATTGGGTGTTCATGATCTACTGCATTACCATCTGTGACATGTTCATAACAGCAACCACAACAGTAGAGAGCAGTTCAGGATCCATCCTTTCAGACAGAGATGACTGGCATGCAGTAAACAGGGGCCATTGAAAAATGCCATAAAATGCAGTCGAAAGCCCATGGAATCCTGTGACAGAAAAACCTGCATCGTAGGACATTGAGCCCGCGTCCATGATGCACTGCAATCCACTTCACCATCCCGCAACTCCTAGCTGCAGTAGGTGGTGAGTAGCACAGTGGGATAGCTACCCACAGTGCACTGATCTCACTGTTGATGCTAGAGCACCAGCTGTTGTCACCCACAAGTGATGTAATTAAACCAGTTTCTGATTGTCTGTGTAACTTGAGTCAACAAAACTGTGTAGTGTTGACAAGGCCTCAGAAACATAGTTTGAGTAGTGCTTGCTGTTTTGCAATAGTCCCTGTTGCTCATTCCGTCTTTATTGTTATCTACAATACTGCAAGACCAGATACTCTGAAGGTCAGACATCCATATAATATAAACTCATCCTGGTCTGCAGACAGGAAGAGAAACCAGTTAAAATTTTGGCTTTCTTTGTGATAGGAGCAACAATGAGAAAAAGATAAGAGATAAAAATCCCTGTTTCTTTGGAAGGAAAAACTTCTTTAACATTTTCCTTATAAGACAGTGTTTTGAGATTAGGGGTGTTCTTATTTGGAGAGGGAAGCTTGTCTATTTGGGTTATTCCTTACTTACGGGACTGGCAATGGAACAGTACAGAGAAGGTCAATACACTTTTAAGGAAATTTGTGGCTGCCAACCATTATCCAATCTGGATTCAGACAATGCATGTGGAGAACTTTATTGTTAGTTGTTATTATTTTGGTTCGTTGGTTGGCTTTTTGTTTTGTTTTTGTGGGGACAGAGGAAATTAAGTTCACTGTTTTAGTGCTCATATAAAGTATTGGATTGACAGTACTGGACACTGAAGAATTCCACCCATGGATAATATGGAGCACAAACGGTAATGCAGGCTTCCCCACTTTGCCCTATATCACCTCTTTGCCCCAGCCCAATCCTGGAGAGAACCACGTCTAGGGATCAGAGGGTGGTTCAATCTCCAGGCCCAAATCAGTCACACTGCTGAGAGTGCCTGTTCTGACTGTCTTTTGATTACATGCTCAACTGAGGAGCTGCATTGAGACTGTTGTTTTATTTCACATATATCATTGAACAGCCACCAGCTGAGAAAGAATTCTGCCCCTGATCGGTGGGCCCTGACTTTGAACAGAACAGCCTACCTTGATTTGAGTGACACGGCATGTCTACAATGCCCACATTACAGCGCAGCCATGGCAGCACTGTGACATGGACAGTGTAAACATGCTTTATTGCTGAGGAAGAGCTCTCCTGGTGATTTAAAAAAAACCCACCCCAAATGAGGGGTGGTAGCTTTCCTGGCAATAAAGCGCTGTCTATACTGACACTTTTCATTGCTAAAACTTTCATTGCTCAGGGAGATGTTTTTTCACACCCCTGAACAACTAAAGTTTTAGCACTGAAAATGGCAGTGTAGACACAGCCTAACTCTCAGACCAGTCTATTTCTGGTGTTGTTTGGGGAGCATTCAGTTAGTTGCAGTGCAGTTAAATCAATTTTACTTGAAAAAAGCTTCCCCTCCTCACCTTCCCTCTGCAGAGCTATCTTCCAAAGGCAAATGTTTTGAATACTCCATCAAGGGTGCGGTTTGATGGGTCTATTCCAAATCTGAATGCTCCCACAGATAAGGTTTCAAATATTAATAAAGTTTGCTGAGGAATATCTAGATCTTCGTAAGACTTTAACTATATCAGACATTCTATACATACAACCCAAGAATCTTGAAAGATTTACATATGCCTCTATTGTAAACAGATCTAAATTAGTCTTTGTAATCTCTAATTGATTATACTTTTCATTTTGAAAAGAGACTAAGGGCTTATTTACACTTACAGTGCTGCATCAGTGCAGTTGCACCACTGTAGAGCTTAATGAAGATGCTCCCTATACTGATGGGAGAGCTGCTTCCATCTGCGTAGATCTCCACCTCCCCAAGTGGCAGAAGCCCTCCCATCAACATAGCACTATCTACACAAGGGATTAGGTTGGTATAACTATGGTGCTCAGGGGTGTGGATTTTCCAGAACTTGGAGCTACCTAGTTATACCAACATAAGTTTGTAGTGTACACCATGACGTAAACTGTAGACTGGAAAGTCAGTCTTATCTGACTCAGTTGGCCTAATGGTGTTACACCAGTGATAAATTTGGGCTATTCTGTTTAGTAAAAACTTTTAAAAGTCTGCATTTTGAAAGGCACATGGAATTCAGTTTATTCCTGGTATATTCTCTCAATGCAGGGTGTTTTTTCCCTCCTAATTTTGCTAAAGAGATTGGTTTAATGCAGTGGTTCCCAAACTTGTTCCGCCGCTTATGCAGGGAAAAGCCCCTGGCAGGCCGGGCTGGTTTGTTTACCTGCTACGTCTGCAGGTTCGGCCGATCGTGGCTCCCACTGGCCGCGGTTCACTGCTCCAGACCAATAGGGGCTGCTGGAAGCGGAGCGGGCCAAGGGATGTGTTGGCCACCACTTCCATTAGCTCCCATTGGCCTGAAGCAGCGAACCACGGCCAGTGGGAGCCGCGATCAGCTGAACCTGCGGACACGGCAGGTAAACAGATCGGCCTGGCCCACCAGGGGCTTTCCCTGCATAAGCGGCGGAACAAGTTTGAGAACCACTGGTGTAATTTACAGGTTGCTGATACATTAAACTGTTTTGCTATTCATAACTGTTCTCATACTGTAAGCACAGATGACTAACTTTCCACTGACTGCAGCTGAAAAACAAAATGGCTGAGGCCATGTGGGAAAAAAGAGGTACGCTTTGTTCAAAAGGCACAAAAACATCTGTCAGGAAAAGTGGGCAACTATTCTTTGTTTTTTTATTTATGAAAGTGCTCGTAATTCAGATTAACTCTGTTTGTACCTTATTTATGATTGCTTCACCTACCTTGAAACTGTCAGAGCTTTAATAATTGGATTAAAAAGCTATCTAGCTTCACTGCAGCTCTTGTTGGTATCTGATATTATCCTCTGCTGAACTAATTTTATTACTTCTAAGAGCCACGCTTGTCATTGGTTCTCATCATATAACACTCCCACTTTCTCTATGGTACTTTATGACCCTCCTTACCTTAGTTAATTGGTGTGCCTCGCAATCTTTAATGTATTTTATCCTGTGAGGTGGGGAAAAGCTATTATTTTCTATTTTACAGATGAGGCTGAGAGAGAATAAGGCTTCAAATCTCTGAAAGTTAGGGACCTAAACACCTTGGAGGATCTGGGCCTAAGTGATTTCTCCAGTGTCACACTGGAAATCTGTAGCAAGGCAGGGAATTGAACCTGGGTCTCCTGCATCACAGACTAGCCCCTAACTCATGGGACAGCATTAGCTCCACTAATGATGTACAGAAGTTCTTTTTCCACTAGTTGTAGAAAAACAACACTGTTACAAAACTGTCAAGACCACTGACTTGTTCTACAATAATTCAGTTAGCTTCGTCAATAAAATAAACATGTAAATAATGAAAATATTTCAACCAGGTCGTTACATGCTGTAGACTTAGTCATGTACAAGGGAATGTATTGAATTTAAAAAAAAATTATATACTTTACTATATAACGTTAGATAAGTATTGGAACATATCAGGGCTTATCCTAAACTGAACTTTTGGTTTTGAATCTTAAACAACGACAACTAATTATTAAATAATTACATACGTCAAATCTCATCAAAGGGAGTAGTTGCTATTTATCCATGTGTGAACAATAACTGTACATTGAACACAGATGGAGAACATATGTACTGGGCCCTCTGTTGTCTTAAAGTAGAATTCAGACACTGAAACATAACCAGGTCTATCATTCTCTTTCATAGTAATGAATCACCAACACCCGCAACAAATGACACCAAGTACAACCATGTCCCAGCAGAGCCATCCTACCCAGAACCCTCAAGGTGGGTTGTTGAACATGCCAAATGCACTGACTACCCAGCAGCAGCAGCAACAGAAGCTGAGGCTTCAAAGGATCCAAATGGAAAGGGAGAGAATTAGGATGCGCCAGGAGGAGCTCCTGCGACAGGTACTGCTACTCTTTCTGCAAACATTTTTCATTTGATGCATCTAATTATGTTTTTTCTATGCACAAACCACAAACAAGTAAAGCCAGAATTAATTTTTCTTTCAGATAAAGAGAACAAAAAAGGAAATAGTCATAGCGAGTATATGACGTTTGTGTTTCTTTTCACAAACTGCACTGAACAGAACACAAAGTGGCTACTTATTTCTGCATCTAAAAGTCCTTAGAAATTTAAAGGTGCAGTATATGGGGGAAAAAAAGGAAGTCCTGACAGTTTCGTAACTAAATACACAATAGCTATACCAGCAGAGAGTAGACACAAATTCTGCTCTTTTGCAACCTATAAATCCAAAGTAACTCTGTTGATCTCAGCTGAATTTACACTGATTTGAGTGAAAGCAGAATTTGGCTCTGGCATAACAGAGTGGGCCAAATCTTGGTCCCATTAAAGACAATGGCAAAACTCCCAGAATTTGTTCCCAACAGTCTGTCTTAGAGGTTTGGGGCCAAATTTTGTTACTGGTGGCATTTTGCCCTTTGATTACAGTACAACTTTGAGTTACATCTCACGTGAATGTGGTCTGGCTGGTAATTTTTCCAGGGGCAGTGTGGATTTTTTTTACATTTTGTGTATTCTTATTTTTCAGGCTCAGCTTTATAATGACTCATACAATACAAATAGATATGTAGCTTCCTTTGCACTGCTTTAAGGAAATAAACAGTTTTAACAATTGCAAAGGATGTGTTTCTTCTGTTAGGGAGTACTCTGCTGCTGCTATGATTTATATACTATATTAATCAACTTCCTTAGAGAACACAAATAACCTGTTTCCCTTAGGAACACAGTGTGAACTGAGTACGTTTTATTGAGGATATTATGGTCATAGGCCATAGCCTTATAAATGGGCAGTCAGAGTTCCAAACATCTAAAAAAATAGTGCATTTTCACCAAAGAAAAATCTTAGAAATCTGTTGCTTTAATTATTATTTCATGATTACAGTCTTCTTGACTTGAGATTTGTGCCTAAATACATGTAGTTATTTCAAGGTAACATTTGTTTATACTGTATTTCTAAATACAGTATCACATTTCTTGGCAGCAAATAGAAGTATGTTTTCTCTTACGGTAATGACACCAATTGACATAATATTTTTGGTGTTTTATTAGTGTACTGTAAATGTACCAGTGTTTGTTTGCTTGTAATAGTCACTATCACAATATAATTTTGAATTTTGAAATTCCTTATTTTGATCTTAGATATTTCTTTTATAGTGATTGGTGCAAGTAGCAAAGAGGAGCTCAAATCAAAGTTCCTCATGTAAATGCCCGTAGTCTGTGGCAGGATCTGGCCTCTGACTATCTTGCCACAATTAAGTGAATCTACTTTTTCTTCTTCTTTTTTTACCTAGGGAGGGGAATTAATGAGGGGAGATGTGTTAGTGATGACAACAGACTGGAATGTTTAGAACATATTGTGGGGAGCAAGGAGCAAAAGCGTCATCATGTCATCGAAGCTTTTAAGAGGGAAACCGACATCTGGATTATCAAAGCAGATGTTACCAGGAAGGGATATTTGCCTGCCCAAGTAGGACCTAACTTATTTTAGGACAGATGGAAAGTTTCCTCAAAGCCACAAATTAACAGAAAGCTGGTTTGTTTCTCCTTGCCAGTATGCGGCAAAAATGTAATGAATGGTGATTACCTCCTTTTCCTCTGTTAGCCTCAAAGTGCCTAGGACCATTATTAATAAAAGGAATAAGAAATCCAAGGTCCTTCCAGAATATTTTACCATGTATTTCTGCCATCAAACCTTTGGGACATCTCCAGTCTGGAGTTCTTTTTTCTTGGAGTCTTATTTGAATTATCACTGTGACAATAGTGTCTACAGATGGATTGAAAAGAATCAACAATTGTCCTCTATTTTGGGACTTCCTGTGTGTAGCTATTAGTGCAGATTTTGGCTCAAAGTTACAGGTTCTGCTATCAAATACTAGTGTTCTGTACCAGCACAGGAAGGATTGCTAACATAGTGAGAAAGGACACCTATTTTAATTAACTATATGATATAAAGAGTAGAGCTGGACAAATATAGCACAAGAGAATTTGCAAAAACTCTTTCTAATAAAACATGCTACTTTGCTTCACTAGTGTTTACAACTCCGTTCATCCTTTTTTCTACAAATATTTGTATGAACACACTTTAAATTTTTTTTTAAAAATATTGCATCAAGACACTTTGAAACTTTGCACAACACCGTCTAGTTACATTTGTAACAAACAAGAAAAAAATCAAAGATCAAAATGCAGTCGTGTTACAGGCCTGGATCCAGCAAAGCACTTAAACACGTGCCAGATTTTAAGTTCATAGTTCCAGTGCCTTCAGTAGAACTACTCACATGTTTATAGTTAGGCATATGCTTAAGAAACTTGCTGAACTGGGGCCACAAAGCAGAGACAACTCCACTGAAGCCAACTGAAGTTTAGACCTAATCCTGCAAACATCTTGTACCCAAATTCTGTATGCTCATACCTCATATAAGTCCCTTTGATGCTGCAAGTACATGTGTGGCAAGCAACAGGGAGTCATGCTTCTTCACATGTGAATATAAGTATGATGATGCACTAGGTGTAGTCCTCCACACTGAGCAGCCTGCTCCACCCCCAGCCGCAGTTCCACTGCCCTCCTAGCTCACCCCCAGCCCCAGCTGCAGCTGTGCCCTGCCCCCAGCCCAGCTCTGGCCCCAGCCCCAGCTCCACTCTGGCCACTGGTCCACCCGCAGCCCAGCTCTGCCCTTATTCCTTCTCCAGCCCCAGGCCAGCTCCGCCTCTAGCCCCAGCTCCTTCCCTGTACCCAGTTCTGCCCCCAGCTTTGCCTTCAGCACAAGCTCTTGTGCTGAGGTAACTGTGCAGTAATGGAGGGAGGGCACAGACAGATCCCATTACTGGTATGAGGAGGCACGACAGAAAAAGTTTGGCCACCACTGCCCTAGAAGGTAAAGTGTAAAGGAAAAAAAAGTATCTTTTGCAATCTGTAGCCTGTAGTCGTAATCAACAGGAACTTTATAAACTTCTTGTCAGCAGTCAGAGCAGTACTGAGGCCTAGCAGGATGATGGAGTGTAGCAAACCCCTGAGGGGCTTCATTGTTGAAACATTGTTATTCCTATCCTAATCCTTCACTGCTGCTTTTGCTTTTTTTCATGCAACCTGTCTAAGAAAAAAATGCTGAGTAAGTGTATGTGCTTGCTGCTAGGCGACCGAAATGAGGTGAAAAGGGTTTGGGTGAAAGGGAGTGGAATTCTTTTGGCAGGTCCCTCAAATCTCTTTTCAGCTTGACAGCAGCTGCTGGCTGGCTGGCTTTTTCCAGTCATTCCCATCTCTGCAGCTGCTCTGCTGGAGAGACACACCCAGCAGTGAAGGAATACAGAGTTCTAGGAGGTTTCTAGTTAGAATGTTGTTTTTTTCCCCTCCCCTTCATTTTAGTAGGTGAAAGCTAGTGTTTGAAAAAGTAACAATTCTCTTTCCTTCAGCAATTGAGTGGGGAGCTGAGCAGTTGATGTTTAATAAGTGTTCTTTGTTTCAAAAAGCAGAATGTGACAGCTTTTTTTGAATCTTACCTTGCCTTGTCATTTCAGAAGCATTTCATTTTCCCAATTTCTTTCCCACTGATTATTTTTGTTAGTCTTGCAGAGAAAAAAGGCAAACCAGCCTTTCTAAAATCCGTTGGAGATGGAAGTTATTAGAGGAGCTGTCAGTGGGAAAGGTCTGAAACGCTCACACAGAGAAAGTGCCCTGTTTCCACTCTCTCTTGATGAGCTGAATGGTTGTGTAAGTGTTGAACTTCAGAAACTTTTCACCTTGTCATGAAGTGCAGGGGAAACCAAGCCAAGATCATGTTTCCCATAGGGTTCGTCCCAGATATCACTTTCATGGGTGCAGAGGGCCCGGCAGAATTCTGCAATTCTAATTCAGAAAAGGGAAGGTATGGGAAGCCTGAACAAGGGAGAAGCAGCATGGGAGAGTTCCAGATGCAGATCCACCAGCATTTTGTCCTTGTGGGGTGGGAGCTCACTGGCTGCTGGGCTCCTGGAGTCCTGGGGCTGCAGCAGCAGTGCAAAGGGTATACCCAGTGCACGGTCTGGCCATTAGCCCTATATTTTGAAAGCACACGCAGTGTCTAAATGCTCGATTTTCTACCATAAGTGAGAGAATCAACAGGAGAGGAATTATAATGATTAGCAATATAAAAGCATGTGCAGTGAGATATTTCTCAGGGAGGGTTGCAGGAAATGCGACAGTGGAGCCCTAGAATCCTTTGGCATACAGTTGAAAAGAGGTTTACATCAGAAGTATGTACAAATACAATGAATAATTCAATATGCTGCACCCCTTTGAAGCCTTTAAAGATTTTGGCAGCTTTAGCAAATATCCACCGAAGAAGCAGGTATTTTGACAATGTTGTAATCTCAGGATATTGCATTTATTTATTTTTCTTTTTGTTTCCACTGATTCCCCCATCCCCTTCTCTTTTTGACAACATCCACAGCAATGCCAGGCAGATTATTATGGGCATTCACTTCTCTTTGAAGTGAATGCCAAAGGCTGCCTGAATTGGTTAGCAGGAGGGATTCCTCCTTCGCCTTTTTACTGTCTAGAAAGCTAGAGACCTACAGCATGTGTCTCCAAACCTGTCATCCACGTGGCATTGGAACAGCACACTGCCAGGCACTTCCGTTATAAGGGTGCCTAATACTGTGTTGCTGGGCTAGATAGTAACTAGTCCTGCAGTGCTGTGCAAAAGGAAGGAGGGAGCATCAGGAGCCTTTTTTCCATGTACCCCTGTGCATTGTTCAGGCAGTCATGGTCTTTGTTGAATTGTCACCCAAGAAACAAGAGGGTATATCATTGACAGCAATGCTTATAAAAGGGCCCCACACCACATCCCCTGCACCAGAAAGAAGAGTTGGACCAGAACAGGGAACGAGTGATGATGATAATGAGGCTAGGCACCTCGATTTCAAGGACGTCGACAGTCACAGTTTGTACTAATGGGACATTGCGTGACTCCATAGAACAAATCAGGAAGAACAGTGTTTACCTCACTGGCCAAAGAGCCATTTGCCTAGTTGTGTTGATTGAGTTGCACATTGTTTTCATGCCTGATGCTGTGTTTCCAGCAGCTCAGTGCAATTCTTCTCAAAAGTGTGGACACCACCCTTAAGACATGGTGTTCTGCAATAAGATCCATCACCAGCTGCTCAATGGTCAAGTCAGAAATGTTGGTTTTGTGCAGTTTTTGTGTCAGAGTGCCTTTGAAACGTTTAATATGCTCTCAATGGTTTAATGCCAGCGCTTATTTTGGACTATAAGACTTGTTTTTGCCATTTGAAGAGCTATGAATGGCTTTTTATAGCATCAAAGCTAAAAATAGACCAAAAGGGCTCTGAGCAAGGACACGCTGTTGCTTAACCCCATTTGTGATTGGAAATGGGACTGTTGGGTCAGTGGTTTTCAAGCTGTGGGTTGCGACCCAGTACTGTCTGTGGTGCTGCCCAGCTAAGGCAGGCTAGTCCCTACCTGTTCTGACACTGTGCTGCACCCCAGAAGCAGCCAGGAGCAGATCCAGCTCCTAGGTGGGGGGACCATGGGGCTCTGTGTGCTACCCGCGCCTTAAGCACCAGCTCCACACTCCCATTGGCCGGTTCCAAATTGGGGGGGGGGGGCAGTGCTTGTGGGCGAGAGCCGCACCAAGCTGCTTGCATACCTCCGCCTAGGAGCCGGATCTGCTGCTGGCCGCTTCCAAAGCAGAGCGCGGTCCACAGTGCCAGGACAGGTAGGAAGCCTACTTTAGTACCCCTGCTGCACCGCTGACCAGGAGCTGCCCGAGGTAAGCCCATACACCAACCCCATCCCCCAATTCCCTGCCCCAGCCCTGAGCCCTCCCCAAACCCAGAACCCCTTTCTGCACCTTAAACCCTTCATCCCTGGCCCCAGCCCAGAGCCTACATCCCCAGCCCAGAGTCCTGACCCCCTCCCACACCCCAACCCCCTTCCCCAGCCCAGAGCCCCCTCCCAGAGCTGAAACCCCTCATTCCTGGCCCCTCTCAAGGGCCTGCACCCCCAGCCTAGAGCCCTGATCCCCTCCCACACCCCAAACTCCTCATCCCCAGCTCTGTTGGGTCACTGACATCAACAGTTTTCTTTAACTGAGTCACCAGAAAAAAGTTTGAAAACCACTGTTCTAGATGGCAGTCGTCGTAAAGGAGAAAATTCAGACACCAGCAGGGCATATGGAAGGAATGCTCTCGTGGCTGGTAGAAAGAGAAGACATTTTTGAGAAGTCACGCTTTCTTAAACTGTATTTGTAATTTTTTAGCACACTGCAAACACACCCACAAACCTTCTAATATAAATTTCAGTTAATGTGGGGTTACTTTGGTTTAACTTCTGTAACTCTCTCCTTGTAGCTATGATTATGGTAATTTCATTTTTGGGAGAAGATAAGAGTACACTTAACAAAATAACATAAAACGTTTAACAGCTATGGTACCTCATGTTCATCAGGCTGTTTACTTTGTGGGCAATATGATAAGTGGTCAGCTATGTCAGAAAATTTTTCTCAAAACATTCCTCCCACAAATAAGAATTTTTTGACAAAATGGCCATTCTTTCCAGAGCACTGGACTCACTGCTCCTGCACAAACTACTGAGAGTCTCGCAACATGTACTTGGAATTTAATACTGTCTGGGCTTTTTCTGTGCTGCACCTGAACTGATATAATCACTTAGCCAGGGAATTCAGATACTGAACTCTCTGGAAAATGTGGTGCCAACTACTGATTGGTCCAACTAGGAGAGATTCATGCCCAAATTAATTGACCTATGTAGCCAGATATAGTATCTGGATTCAGACTCTTCTACTTCAGAGTGATAGCATAGTCAGCAATCTATCTGAGGATTGCTTACTCCACTCCAGGATTTAGAGAGGCCTTGAGTATCAAGGCCGTCTTTGAGCTACAAAGCAAGGGAGCTACAGCAGTGGTTTTCAAACTTTTTTTCTGGCGATCCAGTTGAAGAAAATTGTTGATGCCCACAACCCAATGGAGCTGGGGATGAGGGGTTATGGTTGTGGGAGGGGGCTCTGGGCTGGGGTGCAGGCTCTGGGGTGGGGCCAGGAATGAGGTGTTTGGAGTGCAGGAAGGGGCTCTGAGTTTGGGGGGGGGCTCAGGGCTGGGGCAGGGAATTGGGGCGTGGGGTTGGGGCGTGGGCTTACCTTGGGGGGTCCTGGTCAGTGGTGCAGCGGGGGTGCTAACGCAGGCTTCCTGCCAGTCCTAGCACCACGGACCACACTGCACCCAGAAAGTGGCCAGCAGCAGATCCAGCTCCTAGATGGAGGCATGCAAGCGGCTCCCTGTGGCTCTTGCCTGCAGGCACTGTCCCCACCAGCTCCCATTGGCTGGGAACCAGCCAATGGGAGTGCAGAGCCTGTGCTTGGGGCAGGGGTAGCACACAGAGCCCCATGGCCCCCCAGCCTAGGAGCCAGACCTGCTACTGACCACTTCCAGGGCACAGCATGGTGTCAGAACAGGTAGGGACTAGCCTGCCTTAGCTCGGCAGTACCACCGACGGGTCTTTTAATGGCCCAGTCGGTGATGCTGACCAGAGCCGCTGCAACCCAGTGCCTTCCATTCCGCAACCCAGTACTGGGTTGCGACCTGCAGTTTGAAAACCACTGATCTAGAGAATCCTTCCTGTAACTTTCTACATAGAGACAGTGCTAGGGTTTGTCTGTATGAGAAAGTTGCATCTGTGTAACTTGAATCAGCTTTTAAACTGATATAGTTAAACCAGTGCAAAAGGCAGTGTGAACAATCTTATATTCATGGAAAAGTAATTTAACTAAATTGAAATAAGCCACTCTTCTACAGATAGGATTCACACAGCCTTTTGCACCAATTTAATGATATCTGTTTACATTTACACCATAGGTTATACTGGTGAACCTTATTATTATTATTATTATTATTATTTATTTATTATTTATTTTATTTTATTTTATTTATTAATGAGATGCATGAGGGATAGTAGCAGACAGCAATATATACCATATACTGTCTGGTCTCTTCAATACAGTTTAGTTCTGTAAAGTATTTTGCATCACAGTTCTCATGAAAGATCAAAGGCTGGATTCAAAGGAGGGAACCTTGCTCTTCCTCACTCTCCTTTCGCCTCTGCACAAGTTGCCCAGCATTCCACTGGGGAGAGCAGCCCCTGCTTCCTTCTAGTTGCTGTCCCAAAGGGAACATCACCCACCACCCTTTCTGTACCAGTTCACAGAGCTGGCTGAGTAAAGAGCAAGGAGCACATTAACCCCTCTCATGGGCTGGTGCTGCTGCTGCTCTGGCATGTGCATTCTGGGAACCATGGCAGGACAGGGACCTGAGCCAGATAGAATTTCTCCTTGGGAGTCAAACTTGCAGTGCAGCCTCTCTGTACCTGAGAGTGCCAAGGGTAGAATTTGTACTGTAGCTGTATGATATTTTTGACTGGTTGGAGATATGTCTGTGTCAAATTGTGAAATCCATTTTGTTTTGTGAATCTCAATTTGTTTCAGGGACTTATATTTTGTATTACAACTTCCTTTGTGGATTAGAGTATCCATTTTATAGCAGGAGCTTGACACCTAGTGGAAAGACTATGGGTATGACTACTCTTCGAATTTCAAAGCGTTGCCACGGCAGCGCTGCGGGAGCGCTGCCACAGAAGCGCTTTGAAGTGTGAGTGTGGTCAGAGCGGCAGCACTGGGAGAGAGGTCTCCCAGCACTGCATGTAAACCACATCCTTTACGGGTGTAGAGTGCAGCGCTGGGAGCCGCGCTCCCAGCACTGCCGCCCTGATTACGCTGACACTTTACAGCACTGTATCTTGCAGAGCTCAGGAGGGTGTGTTTTCACACCCCTGAGCGCAAAACTTGCAGCGTTGTAAAGTGTGAGTGTAGCCAAGGCCTTAGTCTGAGAAACTATGACAGACCAATAAAGGGCCATCAAAGCTGAATAACTTTTTTCTACTGGTAGGCCCATTGACTTTTAATTAATCTCTACACAGAAGCCAACCGCCGGTGGGGGAGTGGACCCCAAAAACCTCCCATCTGAAGCACATGAGCAAAAAGGGGACAGAGACTGTTTTAAAAGAAGGATGCTTCACTATGCAAAGGGCCAAACCATGAACACAGGGAAGAAGACCAGGATAATAAAGGCAGAGAAGGGTTGCCTAGCCTAAGGATGTTGCTCAAACCCAGGGCAAACAGAAGGAGTGAGATCAGACATGGGGGAGAGGGCAGAACGGGCTGTGTTCAGGATTTAGTTATTTTCCCAAGATCTGTAACTCTGTAGTGTGCTCTGTTGAGAGTAAACTGTATTGTTAAACAAATTTCTTTGTTAAGCCTGTGTTTCTTGCTTTCCAGCCACTTGTCTTGAATTTAACTAGAAACTGGAGCTGCCACAGCCAAGTGGACTCTGGGGAATCTTGTCTAAGCAACTGAGATCTTGGGATGGGTGGGCTAAGGCCCTGGTTCTGAGATTTAAGAAGGCCCAACTGCAAGGAGCTCATTGCCCAAGAAGGATATCGTACACATGGTTTACACCCAAGAGCATGCCTGTGAGACCCAGAGCTACAAACTGTGGCCAGCCTCTGCCCGGAACCAGCAGGGTTATTATAACCGTGGGGGATTCATCAGATGGGTTCACTAACAGACTGGTCTATCCAGAGAGGAGAACTGGGCTAGTTTGTAATAGTATGGTATAGCAAACCAGTGTTGAACAGACCATAGGCTGTGGAGCCAGTGGGCGGTGCCCAGGCCATGACCCAACCACTTTTTGGCCAAGCCAAACCTGATTGACATGGCAACCCCGGGCACCAGGTCACAATGCTACTCAGTCAAATTGGCCTGTCAGTCCCTTATGCCAGGGTTTATATGCCCTTCCCTGAACCTATTTGCATACCACCAGAACCTTTAATTTGTGCACCCCTGCCCCCAAACTATCAACAGTTAGATGTTGTCTTTGACGGAGGGGCAGCCAAGCCAAACCTGAGTGGCTCTGTGACCCCATGCATCAAGTCACTACATCACTTGCTCAGATTTGGAGTAGGTAGGTACAGGGACTAATAGGATGGTTTAAGCTGCTGGTGGGCAGGGTATCGGAGAGGTAGAAGAGGAGAGTCAGGTTGGAAGGGAATCTGTGCTCCCCCCTCCCCACTTTAAATGGCACTCCATGGCCCCTGGAACAGACTACAATTGTAGAGTGTTGGGAGTTGGCTTATCTTCATGAGAGAGAACTGCATTAGTAGCACAGCTGTCATTACTGACTTTAGATGAATAACCTGACACTTCATCTGGTTCATGGTGAATTTACTTGGCTTACATCTGCAACTGCTCTCTCCTCAGCCTTTGGAGCAACAGCCATTTATATAGGTGCCTCAAACTCAAATTAGACAGCTGCTTGTCTTTTATTTTGACCCTTTTGCATTTCCTTAACAAGCAGCTGATCTCATGTGTGTGGCCACGTTGCATAGCCTTGGAGACTGCAACACTGGAAAACTACCAAAGGAATCAGGGTCTTCAAGGATGAAGTGGAGGTTGTTTGGTGTCTTTGAAAAGAGAGAGGCAGCTCCAATCATACGGGGCTTCATGTAAGAAGGCAGAAAGTGGGAAAAGAAGGCACCTCGATATTCCTGAGATAGGTTAATTAGAAAGTCTTCCATAGAAAGAGAAGGTATTTATCTCCATCCTCCATTTAATTTAAAACAGTCTATGGAAGTGTACGGATTGTTCAAAATCTTATTTGACTCCTTCCCCCCACTTCCCTCCCGCCCATCATTTTGATTTAACATAACACTTCCTAATGACTTGGTAGACCAGTGGAGTGAAGACATCTTTCTGAGTAATGGAATTCACTAGCTGCTCTGAATTAACTATGTCTTCGACAGTGTTTGAGAACAATTATGGAAAATTACTTGGAGAGAGCTTTCAGCTGCCAGTATGTCATGACCTCTTGTAGAAACACAGGAGACTGGAATAGCATACCTGCTAGGCATCTGACAGTTTTAATCAAAAGATTTGCAAAACTCCCTTGCTGTGTATCCACCTACTGATTGTAAACAAACATTCACTTCAGTAATGGCCTTTCTCCTCTACCAGCATGCGACCTCGATAACTCTTTCCTCAGTAGATTTTCTTTGGCTGCGCTGTGATGCAGATTCCCTGTGATAGATAATTGGTAGATACTCACAGTCATTGCTGGTTCGTCACTAATATCACCTTTTCCAGCAAAGTACATTTTATAGACCAATCTCTTCCTACATTCATTTTTCTTTATTTCTAGTCATATTCAAGGACTTCTGCTATTATAAGTGGCACTAGAACTTGTTAAAATGTTGGTTTTATGTCGTGTGGTCCCTTGAGAGTACAGACTGCTGCATACAGGAAGGTTTCCCAGTCACCTTTGCACAGATAGGATTATTCAGTCTGATATTCCTTAGAGTTCCAATGAACTTATTTTGCATTCTGGAAATTGCAAAACTGGCATGACATCCAGCAGGAACAAAATTTAGGTAATGAAGGAAGGTGACCAGATTAAAAAATATCACTTCTTAAACCTTCACTATTTTTGGTGATGCACACAATGAGGTCCTAATCTTGATCTCATTGCAGCCAGTGACAAAATTCCCAGTGGCAGCAGGAGCGTTTTGCGTTTTGTCCTGTGTGTTTTATCTGAGAAATAGATATAAAAAGTTGTTTGGTTTTTGTTCTTGCTTGGCAGTGACTGAATAAGTTACGTGCAGGTCATGTCCTATGCTTTTCATCCATTGCCTTCTGCCCTTCCTTTAATTGGGGGAACACCTCAGGAGCAGTGACACAAGCCTGAGCCAGTAAAAAGATGCCGTCCATTCTGAATAGGACTTGGTTCCAAATACCTGGGAGAGAAGTATATTAATATTTACAGTTATTTGGCCTCAGACACAGTTCTGTCTAGAGTATTGGCTATACGTACTTTAAAATTATCTTACATCCTTGCAAACAGAATAAATAGTTCTCATATTGAGTCAGTATTTTCTGCCCCTTGCCAAAATCTTATCATTAATAATGTATGAAGGCCCCAGTTAGGACTGGAAAACATATTGCCCAAATTGCTAAAATATGGCCTTGAATGGCTTAAAGACTGCATTGTAGCAAAACAGATCGTAGCAAACCTTCTCCTGCATCTTTGTTTGTTCGCCTTTCCTCCCTATGCCCTATTATTCTCTCAGATTGATTTTTTTTGTTGGTCTTTATAGTTTATGCTTTAAAAAAATCCTTTTCAATAAGCTTTGGTGCAGTAGTAGAAATTTGGCAGTGCTCTAGGATTCAGATGTAATAGTGTCACATATGTCACTCACATGAGGGTGAACTTAGGGGTATCTGCTGTCATCCACCTGATTTGAATTGTAAGTGGGAAGGCTGCCCAGCAGGCTTTATACTAATTTTCGTGTGGCAAACAAAATGACATGGTGTTACAAAAAGGCTCTGAGTCTGTTTACTCTTCGCATATTTAACTCATATCTTGACAATTAAATAAAACATAATACTAAGCGTTTGTCCTAAAATATGGTGTTACGGTAACAGTTTCTCAATTACAAGTGAAGAGTCCAGATTGGCCAGTATCACTGGAAGAGTAAGCTACAGGTACAATAAAACAGATGGCACCAAATTCTCCCCTCAGGTATACATACTTATTAAAGGGAGTTGCATGTATGAGGAAAGAATTTGGCCTTAAGTAAAGAGAAAATTTGGCTTCAAGTAAAGAGTAATTTACGGTACAGTCACGTGAGATTAGAGGTCTGAGCAAACAGCAATAAACTTCATTAACAACCATTTAAAACACCAAAAGGTCCTCACTGCAATCTGGACTGACTCTGCTTTCCTCAAACACCAGTAAAGAAGGGTTGTTGGTTGTCCTAGGGCAGATGTAGGCAAACTATGGCCCATGGGCCACATCTGGCCGAAGGGACCATCCTGCCCAGTCCTTGAGCTCCTGGCTGGGGAGCCTAGTCCACGGCCCCTCCCCCACTGTCCCCCATCCCCCGCAGCCACACTGCCACATGGGCCACACTCTGGCCTGCCGCTCCCGCTGGGTAGCATGGGAAGCGCAGCTGGCTCTGACCAGGTGTCATGACTGCAAACTCCTGCTGCTGGTAAGGGGCCGGGGAGCGAGGGGGTTGGGTAAGGGAGCCAGGGGTCCTGGGGAGCAGTCAGGAAGGAGGGGGCAATTGGATGGGGCAGAGGTTCTGGGGTGGTGGTCAGGGGATAGGGAACAGGGAGGGTTGGGAGTGAGAGTCCCAAGGGGCCTGTCGGGGTCGGGGATCTGGATAGGAGTCGGGAGGGCAGTCAGGGGACAGGGAGCAGTGGAGGTTGGATAAGGGGGTGGGATCCTGGAAGACAGTTAGGGGTGGGGGGTCCCAGGAGAGGGTGGTATGGGGACAAGGAGCAGAGGGCAGTTGGATAGGGGGTGGGAGTCCCAAGGGGGCTGTCGGGGCAGGGGTGTGGATAGGGGTCGGGGCACTCAGGGGGACAGGGAGCAGGGGAGTTAGATGGGGGCAGGGATTCCAGAAGGCGGCAGTCAGGGGACAAGGGGAGTTGGATGGGTTGGGGGTTCTGAGGGGGGAAGTCAGGGGCTAGGAGGTGGGAGGGGGCAGATAGGGGGTGGGGGTCAGGCTGTTTGGGGAGGCACAGCCTTCCCTACCCAGCCCTCCATACAGTTGCACAACCCCGATGTGGCCCACGGGCCAAAAAGTTTTCCCACCCATGTCCTAGGGCAAAGAAGCTCTGAATATTCTGTTACATCATCTTTATGGTATTAGTTGAGGCAATCTTAATTTTAGCTTTTCATAAAGTCGTCTTTACTAAACTAATTTCAAAACCAGTGGGAATAGTTACAATCTTATTAAAAGAGTTAAATATTTTCCTATTAAAGTGGCTGAAATTAGTTGAATGGAGAAAGATTTTTCTACCAGGGTTTGTAGAAACTGCTCCTTTAATTCATTTTTGAAAAAAATTAGTAATTGAGGTGAATAACTGATATGACTTTATTGATTCTTACACCTCTGAATAGGAGACATATTCCTTTGGGCCATCCCTAGGGAATAATACTCTATGTAATCATCCATTTTACCATTAGATGTCACTGTTGTTCCACAGAAATACAGTCACAAGGGTGTTTCTCTGGATTTCTCTCTTAAAAAGAGTGTTTAGAAACAAGTTTCAAATGTATCGTTCAGCTCTGATTACTGATTTATCATCTTCTGTTCAATGTACATGAAACAGATCATTAACAACGTAGGCAGTTCACTCTAAAGATTGTTGGATCAAATTCCTGATTCCTGGATAGTGTTTTAGCTACTCTGTTACTCATCCAGATGGCGCTGTTATAAGAGCTAATAAATAGTCTTTCCAGTAGTTGACAGACTATTTTTAGCCCCTGACTCTGATCTCTTTTATACCAATATAAATCAGGAATAATTCCACTAAATCAATGGAATTACACTGCTATAAAACAAATGTGAGATTAGAATCAGGTTCTTAAAAAGTTTTATAATTGCCATTTTGAGTCATGCTTTAATTCTTTCAGAGGGCTTGGCTTCAATACAGAGTTAACTCGAGTTATAAGTTGGGCACGTCTCCTGACTCATGTCCTGCCAACACACAAAACCCCCTTAACTCGAATGTGGTGCTGCTTTTAATTCGAGTTGATTGGCTCATTGGGAGTTCATAGGCTGCAGTTCGAGTTTGTACAACTTGTCAGCTGCTAGCTAGCACAATCAGTCTGTGGTGCTAATGCAATCGCTGTGCAGTAATTCAGTTGCTATGGGCAGCTCTGTGTTATTTTGCAGCATGAGTGCTCACTTGATAAAGGCCAACACCAGTGTAGTTAACTCTGCAGTGAAGACCTTGTCATGGTCTATAGCAGGGGTAGGCAACCTAAGGCATGCATGCCAAAGGCAGTACGTGAGCTGATTTTCAGTGGCACTCACACTGCCTGGGTCCTGGCCACCGGTCTGGAGGGCTCTACATTTTAAAAACCTTATTTACTTTAAATACAACAATAGTTTAGTTATATATTATAGACTTATAGAAAGAGACCTTCTAAAAACGTTAAAATGTATTACTGGCACGGGAAACCTTAAATTAGAGTGAATAAATGAAGACTCGGCACACCACTTCTGAAAGGCTGCCAACCTCTGGTCTGCAGCTTTGGAGAACATCTGCCCCTGTAGCCAGTATGTGACTTCTTAAACCAGCAATCATAATTATAGTGTCTGGAATCAAGTTCCCAAGTAAAAACAATTGAATTGTAGACTGACTTCTTAATAGAATGGGTATTTCAGAGGTAAGGGCACTTTGCTGCCATGTCTCTGAGATATTTGAGTAACTTTACCTTTTTTATTACTCTCTTATTTATTAATTTTTATTTAGGAAGCTGCACTATGCAGACAACTTCCCATGGAATCAGAGAATATGGCCCCAGTTCAGACTCCTGTGAACACATCTGCCATGACACAAGACATGAGGACTATTACAAATAATGGATCAGATCCTTTCCTGAACAGGCAAGTTAATGTCCTCTTCATCAACTGTTTGGTTCTGTTGTTTTATCTGTGGCACAGATTGTTTTGCAGATGCATTTCCCAAGCAAACTCCTAAATTCTCAAAGTTTTATAAGGATTGGCAAAATTCTAGTGCAACTCTGGAAACTTAAGGGTGTCGTCTCAAGAAGGAACTGGCCACATCTTAACCATTCAGACATTTATTTTATGAAAATTATATGGACAGTAGTACTGTCCAGTGAGAGAGACCAGGTGAGATGAAAACTTTGTTTATGCTTCAGATGACAGAAGAGGACCTTAAAAAAAAAAAAAAAAAGTCAAGCATAAAGGAGAGGGGGTTATAGCTGTGTGGTATAATGTACTATAAGTATGTTGGAGACAGTATTACAGGTGGATTACATTCTTTTAGACTGCAGAACTACTGGAATGCAATTTTTATATCTAGAGAAAGTTTTAGGTTTTTTCCCCTTCAAAATAAAAAACTGATTCTACAGCAACCACTAGATATTTGGCTCTAAACTTTAGAAAAATGGCCTCCAATTGTAGACTGAGTTTCATGTTTATAGTTGCACCCGTTTAAAAGCCTAACTACATTCACAAATCATGTGTTTAAATCTCCAAATGGGTGCAGTTGCAGAAACAAAATCGTCTCTGCAATACTGGAAGCTAAATTGAGGCTTGACTAAATATCAGGGCAATATTTACATAATGGTATGGGGAAGACGGTGCCCAAATCCTATGCACTGCTCTGAAAATTTCTGCCTGGCAGTTTCTGAGATAGCTGAAAATGTTACATAGGTTGGGCCTGGTTCTATGCTATTGTGTACTATTGCAAATGACCACACATGGTGCCCATCTAACAACGTATTTAAGTCTAGTGTTTGGACTATTGTTCTCCTTTTCTCAACCACCACCCTCAGGGATTATTTCTGGCAAGAATATCTTTACTGAGGCTTCTTCATGTTTCAATTCATAGTGGGCCATACCATTCCAGGGAACAGAGCACAGACAGTGGCCTAGGCTTAGGATGCTACAGTATACCAACAACACCTGAAGATTTCCTCAGCAATGTAGATGAGATGGACACAGGTAGGAACAAGGAATATACTTATTTTGCTTAAAATTTCATAAATTGTGTTTTATAACCAAATTTCTAATTGTGTGAAGTGAGTAATAATCTCTCATCTTTCCACATATAGGAATAGACAGGCCATGGGGCCCCCTCCTGCAGGGTGCTCAGTGCCTTCGCTCACATTTATGCCAGCATTTGTTAAAGGTGCTCAGCACTTCACAGGATGGGGCCTATGAAGAGTATTGTCTCTGCTGGAACCCTTAAGTTATAATGCTTGAAAGCCTCCTCCTATTGAAATTAGGGATGTAAAAGATTAACCAGTTAACTGGTTAACCAATAAGCATCAGTCTTATCGTTTTTTGGTTAGTGGTTAATGATTAAACTCCGCTGCCAGCCGGCGCCCAGGACTCTGCTGCTGCCTTGCGGGTGGCAGCCTGGAGGGATTCCGGGTGCGCAGCCGGCAGCAGAGTCCCAGGTTTGGAGCTAGCTGCCGGGACCTGGGTGCAGGGGCCGGCAATGTGGCCCCATGTAAAATGTGGGTGTGCTGCAGCACCCCCGCACCACTAGTTCCCCCGTTAAATATCTAACCGTGTAACCAATAAAATTTTAATAGGTTACATGGTTACTTTTTTTAACCGCTATTTACATCCCTAATTGAAATAAATAGAACTTCTGCAGCTGACTTCACTGGGGCTTTGATTTCGTCCAGTACTAATAAATAAGGTTAAGATTTTTTCATGGATATTTTTAGTAAAAGTCATGGGCAATAAAGAAAAATTCACAGAAGCCCGTGACCTGTCCCTGACTTTTACTAAAAATATCCATCACAAAGTGAGGAGCTGCTGGGCAGCTGCAGGGGCCTGGCTGGGAGCTACAGGGGCCCCCACCACCCATGGGGGCTGAGAGCTCCAGGGAAACCCCCCTCCGCAGCTCTGAGCTGTGGGGTCCCCCGCTGCCAGTGGCCGGCAGCTGTGGGGTCCCCCCTTGACCATGGCTGCTGGGAGCCTTCCGGCACCCCCAGCCTGAGGAGCTGCAGGGTCCTCCCAGTTGCCTGTGTGTCCCACCACCTGTGACAGCTGTAGCTGCGGGGTACTCCCCCTGCCTTGGGTGGCAGCGGTACCCTGTGGCTCCTGGCCGCCCCGGGCGGCAGTGGTACACTGCAGCTCCCAGCCTCCTGCAGGATAAAGTCACAGAGGTCTTTGGAAGTCATGGATTCCGTGACTTCCACTACCTCTGTGATAAAATCGTAGCCTAACTAATAAAAAGATGCTTTAAGATATAGTCAGAGCATGCACTACCAATTGAGAGCCCAGTCCTGCATTCCTTGCCCTCCCAATACTCTGAGGTATGCAAGGAATGATGGATTGGATGGAAGGGTGAGCGTTTAAAATTGTCAACCAGATCTCCTAGGTGGCTTTGAAAGGCCTCAATCTAAATGTATGTAGGACTGTTGAAAAGTTAATAGAACATAGTACAGTGCTGCACTTCTGCAGTACTTAGCACAATGGGCCGTAATCCATGACTGAGGCCTGTGAATGCTATCACAATATAAATAACTTCCAGCAAGTATTTACCACTCAACTGCTTGCAGTGGAATCTGATAGAGTAAAACTCTATTTATAGTGATGAATAAAACCTGCTTATTGTTTCCCTGGTCATGCAAATAAACAATTGTAGTTGTTGTTAGAGTGAACTCTGCTTATAGTTTTTCTGTTAACAGTATTAGTGACTTCAGGATTCCACTTTATTACTGGTATGGTTAGCTGCAGGGCTGCTATTCATATATGGGTGAGATTCACAATGTGGCTCCTAATATTCTGACACCAGATACAAACAGCACCCAGTTCAAGCTCCCAGATTGGCATCTTTGTGGGGCAACTGGCCCCCTTCTCAGCTTTCTTGATCTACATCAATCACTGATTTCAGTGGGAATTTGGGGCATGCAAGGAATGTGTAGGGCCAAGTTCTTCAGTGGCAACTTGAAAAAGGGAGCACAATAAGGGGCCCTGTTTTTCATCTGTCAGTATGGAGAGTTGTGTGTGAAATCCCCCTGACAGAAAGTTGAAGATATAGCCCAAAAGCGAGCCAGTGAGTTTTGGAAGGATTTCCTATGTATCTGGCCCAGGTTTGATTTGCAGGGATATACTTATTTGGCCTAATACTTAACACCACTAAGTCAGTGGAATTCTTCAGGGAATAAAGTACTACCCCACATGAGTAAGCATGGCAGAATCTAATCCTAGGTGAAATGGTTTTAGCTCTTCTACATCTCTGTGTTGTCTAGTTCTGTGGGAATTCATTGTGTCATGAGAACAGTCTCCTAAGAAGAGCAATTGCATTGGGATTTCCTTTCCAAACATGTGTCCAGTTCATTTAGATATTGATTTTTTGGATATTATTATCTTCACATTGTTTAAAAGATGAAAGCAAATGATTAGTAAACACACCAGTTCTTTTCAGCTACTGAAATAAGTCAGTGAAGTCAATGGGACTCAAGACTCCCTTTGGAATCAGTGGGAGTTCTGGGTGTGCAGTGAGTACACAGTCATGCCCTTAATTATTTTACTGTTCATTATTGTTAATTGAGCCCAAAAAAGAGAGTAATAACATTGCAAAGGAAAGTTCCTGTAAAACAGTCATTTGCCTTTTGAACTATGGGCTAAGGATGAAATTCACTCCTGTGCAGAGAGCCAGAGCACAGTGCTCAAGTGGGATTTGACTCCATTAGCCCTCTGCACAGGGATGAATTTCACTGTACTGCTTAAGTGAGGGGACAGAGGCTGCTTATTCAAATACTGTTCAAAAGAACTTTTTTGTGCTTTTGACAGCACAACAAAAGAGAAATCCTTCTTTGGATATGCTTTTCTGTATGCAAAGGAGGCTTGACAGTAGAGTTTATAGAAGATACTTGTAATGTGGTGATTGTGGGAGGAGTGGGGGAGGAGGAGGAAGTGTGGCTACAATTTTCAGCGTGTGCATTGTTTTAGAATCGTTTTTAGAAGGGAGCCAGCATCTCTACGATTCTTCTTTCTTTTACAGGCGAAACTGTGGCACAGACTCCCATGAATGTAAGTTCGCAACAGACACGTTTCCCTGATTTCCTCGACTGTCTTCCAGGAACAAATGTAGACCTTGGGACTTTAGAGTCTGAAGACCTGATCCCTATCCTCAATGATGTGGAGTCCGTACTCAACAAGAGTGAGCCGTTCCTCACTTGGCTGTAATTAATAATCACTCAATGCTGATTCAGCCCTTACTACTAGCCAACATTTCCTTTTCCTCTTGAAATAGAGGTAGAGTATCTGAAAATCTTCAGATATACACTTGCTGCCTTAATGACTTGCTATATCACCTTTATGGTAATTTTAACCTGTGCCTGAATTTGACTGACAGTAATTTAAATATAAAATATATATTTCTTTCTGTTTTTCAAGAACTGCATCTACACATCTGTAACCTGTGTTTCCTTTACAGATCATATAGAGGTGTTTCTTTTTGGGGGGATGGGAATCACAGAAGGGAATCACAGATGGGCAGAGTATGGGATAGAGATCTGTGTCTATGATTAAACTCATGGGCTTCAGTTAAAATTACGACTCTTAATGAACCGAAAAAGCTGACCACACGTAGGCAGCTTGGCTCAAAAAAACCTGCACAGAATCAGACCACAAGTGCAGTTTTATAATTATATTTATGACAATAGTACCAAATGCTTTTTTATCTATTTAACTTGAGCTTTGAGCTTTAAAATCATTATATTATTAGTAAGATTGTGCAGTATGGAATACAGAATAATTCTGATTCCAGAGCAACTATGATAATCCTTATTATACATTCGCAGAGGCACAAACCGTACTATTGCAGTTTATTTTTCAGTATATTACTGTATAGCTTCCAGATAAATACTTCCAATTTGAAAGTAGCTGAGTGGTTCAGTAACAGTTTTACACTACAATAATATTGTAAAATAACCAGATTGGTACTAACTACCACCTTAAAAAAATCATAAACATGTCATTTTAAAAAAATGCATCTTAGATTTTGATGTTTATTTTATTAAGCACTACAATTTTATAACTAAATACATGAACACATTTTTTTAAATAAATCTGTGGCAACTCTATTTTTGACAACTGCAAAAATATACTTAAAAATCAGGACAGAAAAGAGTGGCACAACTTGACAATACCATAAGCAGTTTAAAAAAAAAAAAAGCCTTGTTCTTCTTGTTTTCAGTAGTAGTGTTTTTTTAACTGACAATATCAGTGAAACTGTACAGGTCACTGAATACTTGTAAACAGATGGTTACTTTATCAGATCACTGATAACCAGGCAGGTGCTTGTATGTCTGGTAAAGTTGCTAAAATCCTAATCCTTGTTGCTTGCTAGAGTTGGTATACAAGACACATGGCATACTATCCTGTATATTCATATCTACTGTATATCCTATAAAGGTTTCTTTTTCAAATGTTTGGGGCTGAGAAAGCATCAAGGACACAAAGCATGCAAAGTTTCCCTGAAATGCAAATGAAGTCCTGAAATTCTTAAGTATTTTGAATTTATTATTTATAATCTATGAATTTAAGCTTTTTATTTTGAAAAAAAATGTATCTTATGAAAGGCATTAATACAAGTCTCTGAGCTTGATCCAATTTATGTGGGGAAAGCAAGAGATGTAGCACTCAGTGTAAATGTCTGTTTGTCAGGTCTAATCCATAAGATCCTATCTATGCACCAGAATACTGGACACTAAAGAATTTTTTCTATCTTGTTGGGAAAGAGGCAGGTGAAAGGGTTAGAGATGAAGTGGCAGAAATATTGACTAGATTGGAAAGGTGAATGATTATGTAACAGAAAATAATAACAGTACCTGAGAGGGAGGGATGGCTGCAGATAGGGACACACATGTAAGAAGAACCAGCCATGTTCACTTAAACAATACCATACCATGAACCCAATACAAGAAACTTCCTTGTGAGAGAAGAACTGCTTGGTTGCATGTTACCACAGTGGCATGGAAGCTGTCTTGTCTTTTAAGCAGGAGAGGGGAGAGACCTACCCAATGAAGTTCTATTATACAGAGAAGACTAGTTCTTTGTATATATATTTTAATATAACACGGGATGAGGAGGCAGAGTTGCATCTGCACAGAATATTGCTGAATGGGCATTGTTTTAGTTCCCCCCCCCCCCACTTATGTTAGAACTAAGCGTTAAGATATTGGAAATTATCTTTCTGAACAAACAAGGGACCGAGTGGGGCTGAACGTTGTTACTGTAGTATCATGAATCATGTTTCAGGTTATAAACTTAAATGAAAATCAGATGGTCCTATGGTTTTGTTCTTTTAGTTACACAAATAGCTTTATATAGTCAGAGAATTTGGGATTTATAGTATCTTATTTTGACAGTAAAACTTTTTAAGCCAAGTCCTCAGCTGCTGTACGATCAGTTAAGCTCCATTGAAGTCACTGGCTTAATAGTACAATTTAAACCAAGGGATCGAACCCAGTCAATCTTATAATTAATGTTTAGAAAAGTTAGTGTAAGCATTTACTAGTAAGTCAATGTTTTTATTTTTATTTTTTTTGTCATAACGAACAAAGATCCACAGAGCAGAATTCTAAAGCTGGTGCCTGCTTCTCCACATGTATACTGGTGTAGGTCGGGAGGGTTGAGTGAAGAGAATAAGGCCCAGAAACATTATATTTTGTAATTGTTTTCATGTTCCTGTGATAATAAAACAGCAGCAGAGTTGGATGGAAAGGTGCTATGTAAACCATTATTGCTACTGTAAAGCAACTGCCTGTAAGTTAGGTCAAACCTTTTTTCATTCTGAACCAAATGATGGTGAAGATAAAAGTAATTTTTTACAACATAATGTGTTCTTTTTTCTACAGAGTATGTGCTGGATCTAGGGGGACCAGATGTCCCGATTTTATAAGGACAGTCCCGATTTTTGGGTCTTTTTCTCATACAGGCTCCTATTACCCCCCACCCCCTGTCCTGATTTTTCACACTTTCTGTCTGGTCGTCCTAGCTGGATCACATGCACAAACACTCTCCCCTGCCCCCATACTATCCTGTTTGTTGTGAAGTCCTCCTTTCTAGGAGTTTTCTGACTTTAAAAACAGGCTGTGACAGAAGTATAAGTATTCAAAAAGCATATGTATTTGTAATTCTATTGAAACAATTTAATTTTTTACAATATTTCACTATTATTTCAATTTGTGAAATTACATTTATTTTACTGAATTCACACTGTCTACTTGTCTCAATACAGTAAATATGCTAGTGGGACAGTTGTACTGTTGACCATCACTGAGCGTGACATACATAAATGTTGGGGCTATGGAGTAATAGGATGTTAATTACAACTTGTATTCTGATAACACTATTAGAATGTAACTTTTGGGGGAGGGTGGGTTGACTATGAAAACAAATTCTGGGGTGTTTTGGGGGGCTGGGAGAGTTTAAAATGTCTTTTGAATATGGGAAAATGGGTGATGAAACAAACTGTTTCTTAATACACTGCATCCATGTATGTGCTAATACTTTAACTTTTTTATTTACTTTCTAATTTTATGTTATGATGTGTGAGCAGTTGTTTTTAATTTAGGTTATTTTGCATACAGAGGGTATGCATCAGAATCAATCAGATCAAACTATTGTACCCAGAGTTTGGTTCTGGTTTTTATTTCTTTGATCTTATACAAGAGAAAATAAATAAATGAATTAAAGCTTTTGGCTGCATTTTTGTTCCGTACCATTTTTTTTATTATTATTTTTCTGGAGGATTTTAGAACTTGCTGAGCATTGTGTAACTCCACTTGGAATAAAGTAACGAAGCAGTTCTGTGAAAAGAGATTACCTTTGGCTTAAGTGGCCAACATTTAGCAAAAGAAACCTTAATATACAGAATTATGGTTCAGGTTATTAATAGCTATGAGTAGGTATTAAGTGATAGATATCCTCGTTACACCCACCCATGCCACATCCAACATGCATCCCAGAGGCACACTACTCTTTTGTCCCCACACCACCTCCTAACTCACCACTATTAGTGCATTCACTACAATGTCACTCTATGAATTTCATTTCCAGAGAGGACCACTACCTTAAGGTCTATGCACCACTTAAGCCCTCACAACACAGTATAAGTGGGGCATTTGCCTGGGGCTGCCCCTCTGCCCAGGACGTGAATTTCACATTAACAGAATATTTTTCATCATTTGCTGAAAACAAGTCAAGGAGATTGTGTACACACTCCAGGCGTACATTTGAAAATCTGGCCTTTATCTACCGTGTGTTGTTAAGACGAATACTGAAATTATCCTAAACACATGCTTGTGAACTTAGACTTCCCCATGCTTCCAGGCCATATATCCTGCACTCTGATATGTGAGTGAAGTGCATAACATCGTGTATCTTGTAAAATCAGTTCCTGCACTCATACAACTGTGTTGTGGCGTATGTTGCTCTCATACGATAGAGTCCATATCGGCAGGGCCGCCGACGGGCGGGAGGGGAAGGGCCAGCAACGTTAAAGCGCTGCCACAGCAAAGGACCGTTCTTAAAGCGTTGCCTTCATTAGCCATTAGTTAGATCCAATATTTAAAGATAAAATAAGCTGTACCTTCCAATGATTACAGCTCAACCAACCTAATGAACTTGAAGATCTGTAATGTAAGGGCTGATCAGTGAAGACAGAGGCAAAGTGCCAGGTCTGAATTCAGTGCTCATGAAAATGAAGCCCTTCTAGCCTGCTTGGCTTTAATCCTAATATGAACAAGCAGTATACAAATTTCCCCAGATTACCCCTGTGCTAATACACGACCTGCAAAAAAAAAACACTGCATTCTAATCCCGAGACTCTTGGTCAAAGACCAAGTTTTGGGAAACGTGGGGGTTACTTTATGATGTGGTTAAACATTCACAGAAGGAACTACAAGTCTACCCCATTTGTGAATGAAATCAGGCTTTGATCCCAGGGTGACTGGCTAATGCATTAACACATTGTGCCACCAACTATAACAGAAGTGCTGTTGGTGATTCGGACTAGTGATCTGAACACAGGCCTGTGAACCAGGAGCTCCTGAGACTTAATCCAGATTCTCTCATTGTCAAATCACATGATGTTTTCCCTAATTAACAGCTGAGTAAACAATTATCTTCCTCTCTCAAAGGGGTGTTGTGAAGTTTAAGTAACTATTTTGGAAAGGTGCTTTGACGGTGATAATTTTAAAAAAGTAGCAGAGAATCCTGTGGCACCTTATAGACTAACAGAGGTTTTGGAGCGTGAGCTTTCGTGGGTGAATACCCACTTCGTCAGACGCAGTCTGACGAAGTGGGTATTCACCCACGAAAGCTCACGCTCCAAAACCTCTGTTAGTCTATAAGGTGCCACAGGATTCTCTGCTGCTTTCACAGATCCAGACTAACACGGCTACCCCTCTGATATTTAAAAAAGTAGTTAGAACTTAACATATACATGCTGACCGCGGGGTGAAGGAAAACAGAAGGATAGACTGGCTTTCTCAAACCCCTTCCCCTTTCTGAATCTCAACCACATCTTTCTTCCTAAGGCAGTTCCTGAAACCCTGATTCTGTGCCCTTTGTCTACAGCAAATACTACGCATGTATCCTAATTCTGCACCGGAAGAATGTAAAGTACTTCAGGGACTTACAAGCACTGTAGCCTGGTAAGCTGTTCACAAAGATGTCAAATAGGAGAGGATCCATTTACTGTGACTTCCATTAATAAAAAAGAGGGGCCTTAATAATGCATTGCACAAGCAGTTATAAAGTTATGACATCAAAGGTAGCTGGAAACAGCTGCTGCATCTATCTGCTTCACTATGCTACTATGGAATGTGATATTGTCCTTTACTCTAGCACCTGTTGATGTAAGTATCTTACACGTATCTTTCTTACACGTTTCTTTTCATTAAAGGTTAACAGCTGTCCTGTGCCTCCTAGGTCTTGTCTTGGGAACAAGGAATGTGTCTTATCTGTGATCTGTAAAGTGATGCGTAACTGCACAGTGCAAATGTTTAATGCCATTAATAATATAAATCTGAGTTGGACTAATGAATATCCAACATGAAACTGTAGATGGTATCTAAAAATAGCTAGTTCATCATGAGCAGAAGCTCCTAATGAGCCCAATTGTGTGATAATTATGTAATGTGAGCTAATCTCCACCAGAGACTAAGACAAGATTCACACTTGCATTTCCTTTTGTAATCAGAGCTGCATTTGACCTTAGGTGGTCTCAAAGTCATGGGAAGTGCATCAATCCTACAGGACACAGATAAGAAACAGGTGGCCCAGTTGACTTTGGATTTCCAAGGGAACATAGTATCCATGCTTCTTGGTGCCTAGTTCCAGTTCCTTATGGCATATGTCATAACTGGCAGTCCATTGGACTTCTGTGGTGTGGTTCACCTCAAGTTACCTCTAAAGGGAATCACACCAATATTTCTAATGTAAATTCAGTAACAAGTGGGGGCTGATCAGTGAAGACAGAGGCAAAGTGCCAGGTAAAATTAAGGCAAGGAAGGGGATGGGCAGATTTTGGTTCAGACATGGTTAGAACTATGAAACAAGAATAAAATGCAAGGAGAAACAAAGATGTGAGGGGCAGAAAGAAAGAGTAGTGAGAGAACTGGAGGACATGAGAGCACAGAAGAACTGGAGAAGCAATGACAGCTTATACCCTAGAGCAGGGATTGGCAACCTTTGGCATGCGGCCTGTCAGGGAAATCCATTGGCAGGCAGGACGGTTTGTTTACCTGCAGCGTTTGCAGGTTCAGCCAATCACAGTTCCCATGGTTCACCGTTCCAGGCTAGTGGGATCTGCAGGAAGCAGCAACCAGCACATCCCTCGGCCCACGTCACTTTCTGCAGCCCCCATTGGCCTGGAATGGCAAACCACGGCCAGTGGGAGCTGCGATTGGCTGAACCTGTGGATGCTACAGGTAAATCAATCGTCCCAGCCCGCCAACGAATTTTCCTAGTGGGCCGCATGCCAAAGGTTGTCGATCCCTGCCCAGTCATTATACAGTGGCTGAAAGCATTTAAACGCATATGAATGGCACAGTGCAGTGGGGCTGTAGAAATGCTGACAGCTAACAGTGGAACAAAACCATCACTATCAGTTAACTGATGAGTCCCTGACATTTTATAGCTTGATGAATCATGATTCATCCTTTCAGGAAAAATTGGTTGCCTTGTGGATCATTGTCTGGGATGCCAAAGGGAGGTGTTCGGAATTATTTAATGTGAAACATTTATTAAAAGGAAAATGCACAAATATATTTAATAGATTATGGTTTGGTCTCTGAGTTTCATTGACTCTGTAATGGAATACTAAACTCTATTATTCTGTTCCACCAGTAGGTGGTAATGTATGTAAAATGTCCTATTTAAAGGAACCTCAGCTGTATCTGGGAGAGCATTAAAAGATCATATGATGAATACATCTAGTGCGTATAACAAACTCTGTAGCCAGGCTGGTGCAGAAGTACATAACAGGCTCTGCCTGCCTCAGAGTGACTACAGGACTGGTGACTTGAGTCTAACTTCAATTTCAGTCTTAAGAGGCTGGTACACCAGGATGGTGAAATGCTGTATCTCTCCATTTGTATTTAGTTCTCCAGGTGCACCAAGTTGAATACAATAATCAGCATAATGTCATTTATCAGACGATCTATATGTCACTTTGTTGATGAGTCTTTTCAGAAGTTTTGTTTCTGAAGTTCGGAGGGAACAATTAGCTAATGAAAGATGCTTGTATTTCCTTTAAAATGGCCATGTTAGCCCAAAGCCAATAGCATCAGTCTCCAGTCATTCACATCTGTTAGATCAGGCTAATGTTCTTATTTTACAGTGCCTTAATTCCTGAAAATCTAGTGTGGCATTAATTCCCATTCATGGCTTCTTCCCTGCTCAGGGAGAAATGTAGGTTGCAGTGGGAAAGCCAATGGCAACATAGTTGAGCTGTGTTGCCAGAGAGCTGCAGGAGCTAAGACCGAGCTTGTCTGCTTGAGAGCTATGTGGATGGACCCTCTATTCACACAACATGGGCACAAGCCCTTAGCCCTGAATGGACAAGGGGCTTGTGTCCAGCAGCATATGATATTACTTGTAACTGCATTATCACTGCAGAAGGACTTTTGCAAAAGAAATGACACTTAAAGTGTATGTTATGCTTGCAGGGGCAGCTCCAGGCACCAGCACGCCAAGCACGTGCCTGGGGCGGCAAGCCACAGGGAGTGCTCTGCCGGTCACCGCAAAGACGGCAGGCAGGCTGCCTTCGGCGGCATGCCTGCGGAGGGTCCGCTGGTCCTGCAGCTTCGGCAGACCTTCCGCAGGTGTGCCCCCGAATCCACGGGAGTGGGGACCTCCTGCAGGCAAGCCGCCGAACGCAGTCTGCCTGCCATGCTTGGGGCAGCAAAATACCTAGAGCCGCCCCTGTATGCTTGTAAACGTCTCATGGCCTGACAGCCATGCCCTAAGGCACACCTGTGACCAACAAGCAAATGTGCATCATAGCCATCTCCATGAATAAAAGTGTGATACAACAGAATTTGGGGTACAGACAAAGTCCCAGGATGACTCAGTCCCTGACAAGTTTCCATGGAAGTGTTTTCTGGCAGCACTAAAGGTTTAAAAAAACAAACTGAAAACCACACCCCAGCCCTTTTAGTGGGATATGTGGCAAGAATTGCTGTGATCCAGCTAGTAAATCCAATGACACCCAATAATTATGTACACTCACTGATCACAACAGCCTGAAGAAATGTTTTAAAATCCAATTTTTGTCAGCAGACGAACAAAGAAGAAAGGGCCCCTAGTGAGTGAAGCACCACCTATGAGAGACAAAGGCTCCCTAGCAAGTGTCACTTCCCTAGTGTCTCACTTCTTATGGCCACACGCAGCCCTTACAGGCCATTCCTTGCAGCGCTGACTTGCCCCTCTGCACTTTCACGCATACTACACTTTCAATTCTCTTTCTTCCTTTCCTGCCAGAAAGTTACCAAGCTAAACATAGCAGCAGAACAATCCAGAGGTTAAAAGTGCTACTGACACATGCCCTAGGCTTTCATCTGAACATTGGGGAATGGATGCAGTGGTGTTAGAGACATGCTGGTCCATAGAATGCGACATCTTGTCTAGCACCCACTGGTCAAACATAGCTGAAAAGAAATTACCTGGTGCCCTCTGGTGACAGCTCAGCTCTGGAAATGAAACTGAGACAAAGATTTGCATATGCAGATAGCATAGAAGTAAACTGAAAAGACCTGGTATGGGGCCTTTCTGGATACTTCCTTAAGGAGCATTTTCATATGTGTTTGTCAGAGGTGAGTGGGAGGGCAAGGTTTTGACAGCAGTGGGTGGGTAGGGCTACTGGGTGGAAAAGGTGCCTTTTTCTTTTTTACACATACCCCAGTTTTGCAGCCTTTCCCCATCTTTGTTCAAAGAAGCAGCTCATGGCTGCTTAACTTTAGCCTTTCTTCCTGAGACAGAAATGCAGAACCACCGCTAAAATCTCAGAACTTTCTTTCAGTGTGGCTGCAGCTGTAGGTGCCAGGGCTGCAAGTGGCACAGCTGTGAAAGGGACACTGACTAGAACTACAGAGGGACAGAGTGCTTGGGCTGGACTGAAGTTAACTGTGATTAACCTAGTTTTCTTGTCATGAAATTTGAAAATCTGGGTAGCGCAGGCAGACAAATCTGGGAAACACTGCAAAGAAACTCAGATGCGGTTATGCTGTGTGAGCATTATGCACAATTCTAATCATCACACTTGAAAGAATTCTTTTTTAAAAAGCTTGAGAAGAAACAGCAAACAGCTTTTATTGTTGATGCTAAAATAAAGATGAACTTTGAGGCCCTGCTAGGAAAGATTGCAACTGAAATGCAGGATTCACAGGAATGTCTTCAGAGTTTCTCTAGGCATGTTCTCTGGGGCAATAAGCATTACCAGTAAGGATTCTCAAAGGAAAAGTGGGACTAACAGTTGAACAGAGGCAAAGCGTTTCCATGCAATCCCTTGCAAGATTCTCATGTGTGACATAGTTTTCTTGGTGTGGCCTACAGTGGAGCAGCTGATGAAAAACAAGCACAGAAGACCAGCAAGTGGGACTATTTAATTGCCACCTGGGGAGGCCAAAATGTTGAGCCTTCCCCACTCCTAAATGGATGAGACTTTCCATAGATCACAATCTTTGGAGATGACTCATCAAGAAACAGTTTTATAATGGGTCTGGCATGAGAAGATATAGGAGCAATATGTCCTAACATGGAATTAAAGCAGAAATATTCTTCAAGACTCAGCTGAAAGACCTTGTGAGCAAACACACAGGTAAGGTTTCTGCCAAAGAAATATGATTAATGTTCCTGAATTAACAAACTTGCTTCTCAAAACAAGGTTAGACACTAATTATCAGTCTTCCAGCACGGTTAGGGGAGGCAGGGCATATTTACCTGTATTCTGTAATATTCTATACACAGTATCAGAGGGGTAGCTGTGTTAGTCTGCATCTGTAAAAGCAGCAAAGAATCCTGTGGCACTTTATAGACTAACAGAGGTTTTGGTGCATGAGCTTTCATGGGTGAACACCCACTTCGTCAGATGCATATAGTGGAAATTTTCAGGGGCAGGTATATATATGCAAGCAAGGACTGTCTGGATATGCGGACTCTCTACTCAGACCCTATGCCACCAGCACTCCCAGCTATCTCCGTGA